>NC_061519.1:20640000-20762500 GCF_022379125.1 Scophthalmus maximus
CTCCTTAGATCGATGCTCGAGTCAGGCTCTCTGTTAACTTCATACGGTGACTTCATATTCACCAAACAGATATTTTAATCTTCTCATCTAACTCTTGGTAAGAAAGCCAATAAGCATCTTTCACAGTAAACTCCCCTGGGTCTTTTCCCGACAACAGTGCGGATCGGGCCCGGCTCGAAATATGTGCCACTAGAGCAAAATAACCCCCAGTCGACGAGCTATTGTTGAGATCCTGAAGCAGAAATGTTTTCCTGTGAGACCCTCGGTGGAAGTTTGACTTAGCCTAGTTAGGAATTCAGACTAAAGGATATACACGTAAGGAGAGCTGCCTTTGTCTCGTCCTCTAAGATATGAGAGATTTGTGTGTTTTGTGAACGACACTGCACACGTACAGTGGCGTACACGCGATGGATACTCTCTATTTTTATGTGGGGATTTAGTTTATGCATTATAATCTCCCCTGTTATAGATTCATCTGAAGAATTCTATTTCTCCCCTCCATCCTGATTCACTTTATTTTTAATATCAGTATATCTTTCTCTCTCCATCTGTCACTCTCTCTCTCTCTCTCTCTCTCTCTCTCTCTCTCTCTGTGATTTATATTTATCTCTCTGCCTATCTGCCCTCCATTTCTTTTCCTCCCTGTCATCCAGCCGTCATTTTCAGTTTAAAACCGCCTCCCTCTCCTTTCCTTTCTTGTCTCTCAAGCCGACTCCCTCTCCTTTCAGAGATGGGAGCACCAATCCTTGGTGGACGGCAGAACGCGTAATTCTATTTATACCCTATTGTATTATAACGTTCAAGGGGGGAAAAAAAAAAGATGCTTGACATTTTCTCCAGCTTCCATCTATGCCAGCAAAGCTCTTTTTGATTTGATTCGAGAGCGACAGAAGAAGTGGGCGACGCCGACGGAGGAGGGAGGTGTTCACTAGGACTCGTCGACTCAGTCGTCCACGTCGGACTGAAGTGTGGAGTCCAGTGTCACGTCCAAGCATATCATTACAAACGACGTCTCATGTTGGCGTCCATCAACGTTTTCTTTTGAAAAGAGAACGTGAGCTCTTTCTCCGTTCACGGGCTCTTTGAGACAAGAGTGTTGTAAACATGCTGTTAGACACTTGCACACTGTGGCCTCATTTCCGATCTCGCTCCTTTTGTGAGGAGGTTCAGAGGGAGGGTTTGTGTTGTGTATTCCTGCCAGAGGTTGCATCACACACACAGTTCAGTGTGTCACGGTCTGACACCCTGTGTGAATTCATTTCCCCCCGTCTTTCTTGCTAAACTACTAAAATCAGAGCAGATTGTGATGTAACTCAGCCGACGGAGAAGGATACACACCACCATAATTCAGACAAACCGAGGCGGACGTGATAGACGACGCCGCTTCACGGACTCACACTGCTGTGCCACAGCACCACCTGTTGGCGAAGAGGAACATTGTAATTGGAAAATCTGTATTTTTTTCGTCCTGTTGATTCAATGTGGATTTTGATATCAGTGTCTGTGCTTAGGATGTTTTTGATCGTGATAGGTAAAGCACATTGTTAATGAGCTTCACAATGTTTGTGCATTCATTTTCTCTCACTTGTTCTTCCCAATAAGTATTTACATTATTTTAATTTCCTGCCGGAATTCCAGAATAATTGCAGCATTTTCCAAAAAGTGTATTGGATTAAAAATCGCTTACTGCCCCTTTAAGGCCCTGAATGCAAAGTGAGGATGATGCCATTTCATACAAGGTGTAGAAACAGAAGGGGGGGGGAAAGCATCCAAATCAATTTTTGGTTTGTCCACCTTTAACCTTTCAAACAGAAGCAGTTCTCTTCAGTGTTTCATGGTACGTGGCAGGTTGGTTGTTTCAAGATGTGTTCAGTTCTTCTGTGGATTCGGAATGTGGGAGTTTACTTCTTGGGGATGTAAAAGAAGGCGTGACAAAAATCTCAAGTTGAACTGGCCACAGCTGGTAGATATGTTTATGTTGTTTTGAAGCTCTTGGATGACAAATATTTTCCCTCGGTGGAAACGCGTCTTATTTCCCCTTATAATTGGAAATCTCTCTAATTCCATATTTCATTATTTTACTCGTTTTATATATTTGCATTGGTGTTGTTTTCTTCTCTAGAGTGAAAACAATTGAGGACATGGTTAATAAGTATTCTTTTTTATTTCCTATTCCCCAGTGAAGCCCTGTACATTTCCAGAAGGACAATACACGTACTAAACAACCCAAACTCTGTTCAAGCAATTTAACAGAATTTGATGTAAAAAATGTTGAAACCCTTTTACTAATCCGATTTCATTCATTGTCTCCCCTTTTCCTTTTCTCTCTCTCTCTCTTCCTGTCTTTCACTTGTCAGATTCAACAAGATACAGAACACCAAGAACACGATGAAGAAGGATGGCATCAGCTCGCTGACCTACAGGCTGGTTCAGGTCAAGAGGTATCCTCTGTACACAAACATCTCCGTGGAGATCGGCAAGCCACCGCCTCGGCCTATCAGGGGCTAGGGGGAGGGGCCGAGGGGGTGACGCACATTTACCGAAGATAAAAAAAAAAAAAAGATGGAAAGAGGAGAGTTTAAAACGAGGGACTCAAAGAGAACACGCACCATATCTGGCAAGGTACTGGAGGAGTCGGAGAGTTGGGAGGAGAAGTAGTCACAAGCACACCACAGTCTCTTGCTCTCTCCGTCTTTTTTTGAGATTTCAGCTCGACGTGTCTGTGTCCAGGACTCGGGCTCTTCCCTACGTTTTTGCAAGCAGCCAATGGCGTCACACCTCCTACATTTACTAGTCAGTGACTTCAGAGTTAGAGTGCGGACCAGGCCTCTTGTGATCTGCCTCAGAAACTTTTTCGTAAAAAAAAAATCTTTCGCCAACCGGAGGGCGTCCAGTGGCACGCCGACAGAGGACCCTGACAGGAACCGTTGTGGGGTGATTAAAAAGATGGGAGGGGGACTTTTCGACTCATACTCTATGGCAAGATTTCACGGCATAATTCTGGAAAACGATGGACGGCGTCCAGAGGGACTTCTCGGAATATATTGATAGAGGTGGCTATAAACCAATGACTGAGAAAACAGGGGCTGTTTACATGGATGAAGTGGTGGATTCAAGGGGATCAGGACAAGAAAAACAAACCTAGCAAGAGGCCATCAAAGATTTCACTTCCTTAGAATTCACGGCGGCGGTCAGGAGAGCGAGGAATGCCGTTGGAGGAGGGATAGGCCGTAACATTACAATAATCTGTTGATAACACGGAACCGTATCAGACGGCTCCGCATATCAGAGATATCGCCGGACGCTTACTCGACATATGACGCTAACAGACAATTTTAATGTTGACATATTTCATCAGGGAGTCGCCTGTTTGGATCTAACTACCCCCATCAAACCCTCCGCCATCAATTAATGAATGTGTATTGTGCCTGCGTCCACAGCAGAAGACTTCGAAAACAGACTCGCGCTGGGACACGCTGATCGGACGTGTTCGTCAGCAGCAACAGAAACCGGAGAGAGCCCTCTTTTTGTTCTCTCTCTCTCTCTTTTTGTTTTTAATATGTAAACTCAAGTTTTGGAAACTGACTCTGACAAGCTGGAGGGTTTTTGCAACAAAAGTGAACACACGGAAGATGCAGAGAGTTTTCTCCTCTGTGTGAACGCAACACGGTGGAAATTCATTGTGAAATGAATCCGAGGACCTGAAGACAACAGGGCAGAGAAATATATACATATATATATATATATGTACGCTGACAGCTCAGTTATGATTTGAACCCCTTGTGGCACGTACTGGAGATGAGGTTGGTTTTTTGTTTTTTTAACTCGACCATTAAAAGGTATCTTTTCTTTTTCTTACGAGAAGGCATTCATTTGAGGTACATCGATACTCCTTATGGTACAAATATACTCAGTAGCAATATGCCTTTCTTTTACAATATGTTCTGAACACACGTGGGGTGCGAACATCAGAAGTGAGCTGTCGGGGCCGAGGCGTGGCTCACGTTCTACAGGAAGAAAAATCGTGGAGGCCACAGAAACTGACCCTCGTAGCTTTGACACTGGCCCCACGTGAGATTCGCTGAGACGTGATCAATTTTCAAACTTTTTTTTCTGTTGTTCTTAGTCTTAAAACGATATCAATTCTATCACTATAACATTTTCTCTCCCTACCAATTTTTTTCTTTTTCTATTAATCGTTGAGAAAAAAAGCGAGAGTTTCATATCTGGAAAGAGGAAATTATAAGGTCCTAGTCTTCCGCTGGTGGAAATTGTGAATTTTAAAGCAGTAATTAGAAGTTTATGGTTTGAGTAGTTTGACTGACATCGCTATTACGACTTCAGATTTTATCATCGTCAGCCGTCAGCCGTCTGCCGTGTGTTATTATCTATTCTATCGCACTTTCAGATTACATAAGTGATGAGTCAAACTTTTAGAGTTACACTTTTTCTACTTCATTTTTATTGAACTTTTTTTGTTTTTGTCTTGATAGGAATTTCCTATATTTTCCCGTGTGACAGATTGAACGGGCGAAGCGTCGTTAACGATCTCCTCCATCGACACATCGGCGCCTTTGACTGTTCCATGCTTTGACTGCGTCGCTCGTGTCCCTCTGTTCCGTTTCTTTCCCCGTCTCTACTGTTGATGCTCGTACTGTTGACGCCTAAACACCAAACTGATGCCTTCAGAAGTTACACAAAGAGGCATGGAAGGTTCTTTTTTTATTCTCTTAGCTGTAAAATCACTGCAAGAAAATTGTGTGGTTGTTTTTGTTTTTTTAAGATTGATAATGCCGAAATGAACATAGGTTTGTTTTGATTTTGAAACATTTGTGTGGGAAGTGTGATTGAATTTCTCTTCAGCATTCACACACTCGTCCTTCTCTTTTTTCCCTGCATTATCTCCTCTTTCGTTGCGTTTCCTTTCTCCCCCTGTGGATCCAGGCTCTGTGTGTCGATGCCCACTCCAGACACAACCGCGTCTCTCTCGAGTGCTTCTTCTTTCAACAGATATCGAACAGGGCTCCTCTCTTTTGCGTCTCCGAGTCTGTGCCACTTACTGAATCTTTATTCTCTCTCTCTCCCGCTGTTCTCTCCCTCTGTTTCCTCCTTTATCACCCCTCCCCTTTCTGTATTTTGATCCTTTGGTTGTCCGAGTGCAGTAATCTCCTGGTGAGTTTCAGTGTCCTTGGTAGACAGACTACACATGGCGAGGTCAGTACGATCCCTCCTCTGTGCCGTTTACAGCTTACCTCTGTGCAATATCATGGTTCTATTCATCTCCATCCCATATTCTGCTTTTAAATCATCACTGTTTGTCAAGCGGGATATGAGGCGGTGATATTTCTTTCATATATTTCTTGCCCAGTTGTTTTTTTTTGTTTATATATATATATTTCGTGTCCAAATTGATTCCTTCATCTTTTGCCTCTGATTCACCTGTTGATTTGAAAACCTCACTGTGTGTATACAACAGATAGAGTCACACCTATATTGAAGGGACACTCCAGCGATTCATGTTTTAATTCCATAAAGTCGTGTGACGTGAGAGACAGATTTTTAAAAACATTCACGATATCCTGACTTTTAGTCGCTAGTACTGCTCAAGTTCCAAAAACACTGGAAACTACATTTCCCTAAATGAGGCTCTATTCAAGTGCAAAGTGGGAGGAGCTTCTCTCTGCGGCTGTTCATTTAATTTGTTCCATAAACAACGTTACAAACCTTGTACAGTTCGGATCGCCATGAAGCTCTCGTGAATAATGATCGGCACAAATGATGACACAGATACAGATACACCTGTATTAGAAATTATAATTTTATGACATTTTGTAATTAAAAGCCATGTAGAAGCCAATAATGTAATAATTTATAATTTCCAATACAAATCTCTACTTACCTCCATCAAAAATTTAATGAGTTCCCAATATCCGTGTCAATGATGTTAAAAAAGACATTTTATTACATTATTGGGAAGCTATGACATTATCAGGTTTTATGAAAAAAGTTGAGATTTGTCTTACTTCATGGTATGTATTACATTATCTGGAAATTATAACATTGGGTTCTACATGCCTGTTTGCATTAAAAAAGATGTTGGTGAGCGAGACACATCGAATCACCTGGCCTCCATTATTGTTACCTGAACTGCTAATGGTGGAGTCTTCAAATTACACTATTGAGAAAACTGATTTTAACACGTGCGGCTTGAATGAATGGACTTTTGGATCCTGAGTAAGTTGTGGGTGAATTAGAAAACAATGGCACCATATTTTTTCCACAACAAATCATGTGGACTTTGCTCAGATTGGCAGCTGGTGGCCATGACATAAACCTCTTGCGGGTATCATTAAAAGAAATATCTCAAATTAAAAACCTTTAGCTCCTCCTACTTCACAACTCCTAAATACCCACTTCTTTCAATCCCCACACCTCCAGTTTATAGCACAGGGTCTTTGTTACCAAAAGAATGGAGTCTCGGAGATGACCTTTTTGACATTTTCAGGGTTTTTAGTCTTTGGAATGTTTTGCCAGAATCATAGAGAACATGCATTTCTGAAATCGGTGGCGTGTCCCTAAAGCTTCATCAAGGGAGCTCTGGTTTATCACTGGAAAACCTTCGTACAGTCAGTTACACAAAGAAAGTATGAGCTAAGGAGTGAAAAGACGTAGCAGGACAGACATGGCACCCCAGTGTGTATAAACCGTAACATGGGTTATAGACGTAAGCAACAGAAACTTAAGTAAAAATTGTATTCGAAATGTTTCCTGTACTTTTAAGAGTAAGAACAACCACGAGGAGCGCTTGGTCTTTTCTTGATGGACGTTTGATCTTTTGAAGCTGCTCCACTTGTCAAGCACGCCTCAGGTGTTCAAGTATTGGAAACGCTTCTTCAGTTCTTTCTTCTTTTTTTTCTGCTCGTCTGCCGCAGACAGCAAACGGAACTTTCAGGCCTTTGGGCGTTTTTAAAAGATTACTGAATCTCTAGCTACGTTTTGTTTTGTTTTTTTTGTACATTGAATGTTGAAAATGTTATATCTTATATAGAATGCATTACGTCATATCAAACCTACTTTTTCTATACAATCAATAAATCTGCTGTTGAAGATTGTGCGGTGGTGTTGTCAGTTTCTTTGTGGAACTACGCTTGGTCTTTTCCTTTTCAAATTCAAAAGGAGCTTCACAAGGAATTCGTCTTCACCTGCAGACCGAGGTAATCCTGGAATATCGGCGATTTTCAGCAACCCTTTCGCCTGTCGTCATGACAACCTTCAAAGGCCCTGTTGTTTGCGTGTGGTCCCACTGACACCCTCTGGATTACATCTGGCTTCTGCAGTCTCCTCATTTGCTCATTTTCTCTTCCACCCAGTTTATCTGAATAATCTCTCTTTTTCTTTCATTTTCTAATAATAATGTTCTTCATTGTCTGCAGGGAGAACTCAGACTGTCCACGCTGAAAGGCTCTCGGAGTACCTCCGCAGTGTTTCCTCTTGAACTGTTCATGACACAGTACAAGTACAAATAACCAACTGAAGAGAAAACAAGTGGGAGGTACATTATAGATACAAAAGGGTGTTTTAATTTGAAATATTTCACAACATGTTTTCTAGAGGCAGTTTATAACCAGCATGACACATTACATGGTGGGGGGGGGGGGGTCTGATATCAGTTCCCTTTGGTTTCAGGCAGTGAATTGAAAACTGCACTTAAAGAAAAGGTTCAACATCATGGGAATAAAACGCTGGCTTCCACTCTCATGTCTGCACACTAGATATGAAAGTAGAGTCTGTCAGCTGCGCATCAAAGTAAGTGACGTTGATCTTGTCATTGAAGGATGCAGAGACGTGTATTTTCCAAAACGTCTGACTGTTCCTTCAACCGTCGTTCTCTCTGATAACGCGCGAGTTAAGATTCCACGTTTCAGTCGTTCATTATTCTTACACAGTTCAGACCCGGTGACGTGCTTCACAAAGTGATTCAAAAGACATTCAAGAGCCCTAAAAGTGTCGACTTGATTCCGAAACCTTACATGAAAAAAAGCTTCTCGTGGAGGTTTTGGGCTGCGACACTTGTCAGTTGTGACACTTGTACTGTATAAAATATAGGATTCATGCACAAGCACTTGCGGTGACTCTTTGATATAAAGTTAACTCCCTGATAGGCTCCGACACTGCATGTAAACATGTAACAAGATGTTTTGGGGGTTTTCACTCAAAGATCCCTCGTGATTAAAGTGATAGGTGGTAAAAAGAAGAATGACTGTAGAAAGATCGGCTGCGTATAAAACTATAAAATAACAATATATTTCATGCTACATTTCATCATACACTTTGATTCTGAACACAGCAAAGTGATCATTTTACACTATAGTAACAATGTTTCTATGAATAAAGATACACACGTTTTCATGTGAAACTAATAAAGCCGTAAATTACATGTTTGTTTTTCCTGCTCTACAGTTTACGTGCACAAATACGGGTCCATTAAACGAACCCCTGTTTACAACTGTGCCCGAGTCTACAACGACTGTACAGTAACGTTAGGCCGCAGCAAGGTCTCTTATAATGTCTGTGGCCATAGTCTCATTCATTATGATTCAATTAACGTGGAAATTGAACTTTTGAAATTTATGGAACAGTTTCAAATTGTTTATTGCTTCGCTAAAGCCGTTTGCTCGTCTAAATCACATCACAGCTGCGCATAAATTTTGGCGCCGCATCAAAACCGTGACAGGTCAATTACAATTCCTTATCATCCAATAATCTCATTGGCTTTGTTGAATGGATATAGTTTACTATAGTAAGTCTGTTTGGCAATTGAAAAAAGAAACATCGTCTGAGCTGAACAAAAGCGCACTACTCTCTAAAAATCTAAAATCATATTAATCCTCTGCAGTCTACCTTTTTGAAGTAACCGTCGGAAGGCAGATCAAATATTCAAAAAAGCAACTATCTGGAGCTTTCAAATATAAAGTTGTATTTCTTGCTCCTATCAGATTAGATTAACTATGGAATTTTTCTGTAGAAGCACAGATGTTGTGAACAAGCGTTACTGGTGTTTGAGATCTCAGTAAATCATTTTTGTACAACTCAGCGCCTCAACTTTTGTATTCCTGTCATCCTGCATCTGGTGTCACTGTTTACTTTTGTTTTCAAGAGCTTACAATTCATCTTCTTTACTTGCAAAAAGAGGTAATTGTATCTGTTCGTCTTTTACATAACTTTGTCATGGCACGATGAACCTGTCGGGGGGCCGCGATGTGAAGCAAATTTCTGTTGGTCCCCTATTGATTCCTTCATTAACTTACTGTCAGTTGGTTTGTGGCAACAAATTAATACGCAACGGTATTTTAGCAATATGCACCATGGAAGCACAAAGTGAAATAACAACAACACCACAGGAGCATAATTTTAGATAATGCTGCTTTGTTGACATTGATGCTTTGACCTCCGGCCTCGAATTTCAAATGTGAAAAGATTATGATCCAACAATGTCCACGAAAGTGACACATTCGTGGGGTCTCACCGGTGTTATTGTCCATTGTGGAACAGCCAAGTCTTTGGTTGGATCGGGGGAGGATCAGTTTTGCCGGGTGGACGGTGGTTCGGGTGGTGTACAGTTTTTGAGGCGGGAGCAGGTGGCGAGGCGGTTTCCCTCCCAGTAGCCGGCGTCCTGGCCGTCGTGGCAGCGACACTTGGTGCAGGGGTCGACCCAGACGGGCTCGCCCGCAGGAATCACCTGGCCGCGCGAGCCGTCGACGTAGCAGTTGGGACCTGGGTGGAGACGGGCAACAGCGAGGCGAGTGTAAATGCGGCTGAACAGATTTCTACCAACGAGCACTTGGGGGCGGGTGACGCTCAGCATCCTCCGCCACCTTTTGCATGCAAAGGAGGACATGACCTCAGGGTGGTGCCCACTTAGTTCTGTTCCATCTCGTGAGAAGCCCTCAGTGTTAACGCAGCCTGACTTTCCATTGCTTCTCACTAATCACTTCTTTTTTTTTTTCTCATTTCAGCTTACCCTCCTTGCATTCGGGGCAGCATTTCCCCGGCTCATAGACGGGGTTGACACATGGTGGAGGGGCACAATCCGCAACCAGGCAGCGGGCGATGCCGTCACTGTCGCAAGTGCACTGCTCACATTCTGACGGCTGCAGAATAGAACAAACACAGTGAGACTAAGCGTGGGTCATTTCATTATCTCCTCGTGATTTAAAATGTGTGTTCATCGTTGAACGTGACCTGACAAACAGTATAAATTTCGTGTTTTATTTCTGACCAGCACCGTTCACCGAGACGTCCTCGTGCCTTCTCAACAGGGGGCGCCATTTCACCTCCAATTCCCCTGCCCCATACTCAAGTTACACCAACGTGCAAATCAAGAGTTTTGGAGAGTCTTTAATTTGTAGCTCAGATGTTTAGGAGGAAAATGGTCTTGTGCATAGATACACATCTGAAGGGCGGAGGACAGTGGCTACACAACGGGCACGAAACTGACCAAGAAATCCAAAGTTTACATGCAAACCAGATGGAGCTGGCGCTCTTTTGCCCTTTTGTTTTTGGTCATGTCTGTTTGATGCATGCATTATTTAGACAGGGTACAGAAAAGGGTACGCATACAGTCTGCACAAGTGTAGTTTAGAGCTTTATAGTGCATTCAATATTAAAAGAAGAAGAAAATGTTATTGACAAAATTAACTTTGAAATGCTGCAGTTTCTAATTGATGAGATATATAAGGGAGATGATGTCCTTCGAATAAGAGAGGCCTACGACCTACTATTCACTTGGATGGGAAAGTGGTCATTTTTGAACCCCCTATATTCATGTATTTAATATTTATAAAGTATATAATGTTGCAGACCTTTGTCCCCTTAGTGTATTTGCAGGTTTATCGTGTGTGTGTGTGTGTGTGTGTGTGTGTGTGTGTGTGTGTGGCCGGCCTCCTCTCAATCTTACCTGGAAGTCCTGCCCCAGCTCGTACACCACCCCCCGGTACTCGCAGCCGATCTTCTCGCACCTGGGGCAGCAGTCGGTGGGGTAGTGGCTCACATGGATGCACGCGGCCGGCAGAGAGGTGCACTCGGTGCGGGCACACGCGGAGCCCTCGGCGGTGCACTCGCACTGGGTGCAGTGGTCCGAGTCCAGGAAGTACCACTCCCCGACGTAGTAGATGCTGCCGTTGGCCTCGCAGGTGCTCTCCTGTTGTCCGGCCACCGAGAAGCCGAACCCGGCCCGCGCGCAAAGCAGCAGTGCCCAGACGGCCGCGCGTAAAGTCCTGCGGCGCGCCGCGCAGAGGCGCTCAGGCAGAACCATGACGTATACCTTGTCCGAAACAAAACACTGCTGAGAATGAAGAGAAGTGCAACGTCCACTGGGATCCGGCGGGGGTCTGTTGGCTTAACTCTTTCAGTTTCTTACATTGTTCTTGAATTTGGCCCCGTGTGCTCCTTCCCTCAGCGGTCTGGCGGGGCTGCGCACACTTCGACTGGGGAGGAGGAGGAGGAGGAGGGGGATAAAGAGGGAGAGTTTTAGAATCACTGCCTCTTTGGGAGTGAGAGTTCTCACGACAGGCTCAGCTGAAGTCTGTCCCCTCCCATACTTTAACATCTTTGAATAGATTTTTGCAGGAGCACAGGTGTGTTGCCAATAGTTTATTTATTTAAAATAAAAGAAACATTGTAGTTTGGACATGTGTCTACCTTTAATGTGTTGCACTTGTATATATCCATGCATTCAAATTAATTTTAATAAAAACAAAAGCATCTGAGATGTTTAGAGTAACACGTCGATCTCGCGATATCTCCCCTTAGCAACGGGGATGTTTACCCTGGTTACCACAGCCTCGCCAGAGACAACGAGTAAACAAGACCCAACCGAGGTGAGCGGCTGTTCCTCTTCTTAGCAACGCAGTAAACGCATTTTTATGATCTTTATTTCTTGTTCCTGCCTTGAGCAGTAATATATATACGTTTATGATGTTAAAGATACCTGGTGATTTTTTTAGTTTTTCATTGGTTGCATAACTTTCCAGGGAAGAAGCTGTAGCTCATCTCTCTAACTCTGACGTGAGCCACCAGCAGACAGTTATTGTGGACAAAGCTGATTACGGCTAACGATTGTTTTCATTATCGATTAATCGATCAATTGTTTATTGGTCCATAGAATGTCATGAAATGGTAGAAAAATGTTCCCAAAACCCCCAGATGTTTTTTTGTTTCGTCCACGCACCAAAGACATTCAGTTCACTGTCACAGAGGAGCAAAGAAACCAGAACATATTCACATTTAAGTAGCTGAAATCAGAGAATTTTCACATTCTTTTCTCCATAAAATCAAGTTGAACCGATTAATCGATTATCAAAATAGTTGGCCATTCATTTAGTAGTCGATTACTAATCGATTAACTATTCCAACATCCAACCACATCATGCGCAGTAAAAACTGAATATATTCATGTTAACCAAGTGCCAGGGGACACGTTCAGTACATGTCAGTAAATCAGTACATTTTACCTTTTTATTTGACTGTATGTTACACACATTATGTCCTCAAGCTCAGGTTGCCACTCGTATGCCGTCCCCTGATGAGAGCCAGCTCTGGTGCCCTGGCCCGTCCCTGTGGAGCCTGATCGCCGAGCATGTCCCTGGGTCAGAGCTGTCAAAGATCCAGACGGCACTGGGCCACTTCCTGGTGGACATGTACACGGAAGCGCACACTGAGGTGAGAGGGGCTCTTTACGACTGCAGCAGTTCTGATCTTCTCCTGCCGGAACATTACTACGTGCAGCACTTGGCTTTTAAGCTGTGACATTTCACCTCCGCTGGTTCATCATTCATCATTTTTCCCACACTTACTCTTTAAGTCCACCAGACGCTGGGCCTGGGTCTGTTTCTATTCAACAAGAATACCATCACAACTTTTGAGAGAATTTCCATTTGAGCAGAGTGCATCGATGCAAAGTTTGCGCGGCTGAGCAAATCCGGGCCAAATAGTGTAAAAACTGTGATTTAAGGTTTTGCAAGAAGGTTAGTTTGGCTTGCGAACGCTCATCAATCACAACGACCAGACTCTCTGGTCAAAGTGGAATGTGGGTTAACTGGCGCTGAGCCACAGCGAAGGCCAAAGCGTTGGCCAGACACTCATCAATATTTATGCAAGGCCAAGTAAACTATCGGCCCCTGAGCCCCTGGTCCTCTGGCAGAGGGAGCTCACTCACGACGCACTTGCACAGCCAATGAGAAAAAGAACTCACGCTAAGGTGGAGTGGCTGCACAGGCCGAGTCAAGGTAAAGACTGCGGTGTTCAACTGATTCATTTACAGAGAAGCAATTTAAGAGCTAGCTCACTGATGTGTGTGTGTACATATATATATATATATATATATATATATATAAAGAAAAATGGGGTGACTCCAGAATCAAAGAAAACAAAACAGGACTTTGGTTAAGTCATGTTACTCTATAACTATGGCTGCAGAATGTTTATTTCCCTTGCAAATTGGTTTGAGGTCATTTCCCCCCCCCTCTTCATCTATAAAATGTCACCCCGCTGCTGGCCCCCCTCGCTCTTTTTCTTCTGCTGTGCGTTTGTTCGGTATTTAGATCTCTCCATCTGGAGATGGTATCACAGCTCTCATCCTGCAGCGCACCAACAGGCCAGGAAACCACTTGAAACACAGACTCTTCAGTCTGTGGCGGCGCTCAAGCTGCTCCTTGTACACACACACTGACCACGTATTCTTTTGGTGACAGTTAACATGTAAATAGCCAAATGTGGCAATTACAAGACATGTTTAGACGACTTTGAAAACATGCGAGATTCCCCTCGCATGCTTCCAGATTTATTTTTTTTCTTCAGTTTTTGGCACAATTCTGAGTAAAAATCCCAAGAGATGAGCAGTTTCAGCCCATCTGGCACCAAGAACCATGCAACGGTCACATTTGTCCCTGTTCTGATTTTTGATGTGAACCTGTATCCATAACTAAATGAATAAGCAGGTGGATGTGTGTTCCTGGGCTGCACGCTGGCGTAGTGGTCAGCACTTCACATCACGGCAAGAAGGTTCTGGGTTCGAATCCCGGGTTCAAACCAACCAGGGCCTTTCTGTGTGGAGTTTGCATGTTCTCCCCGTGTATTCGTGGGTTCTTTCCGGGTTCTCCGGCTTCCTCTTTGGACTGCAGACTTCCTCCCAAAGACATGCATAATGGGGTTAGGTTAATTGGAGGCTCTAAATTGACCGTAGGTGTGAATGTGAGAGTGAATGGTTGTCCGTCTCTGTATGTGGCCCTGTGATAGGCTGGTGACCTGTCCAGGGTGAACCCCGCCTCTCGACCAATGTTAGATGGGATTGGCTCCAGCCCCCCCGTGACTCTAAATGGATAAAGCGGTAGACGACGGATGGATGGATGGATATGTGTTCCTAATACAGTGAACATATATACTGTGCGGTGGATCACTTCCTTTTCTCTCTTTTCCCCCGTGTCCATGTCCACCCATCTCTTTGTCTTTCTCCTTTTGTTCTCCCCCTTTCTTCTCTCCTCGGTCCCTCGCACGTGAATTAATTCCATCCTTCAATGAGCCACTGTGAAAAGTAGTATTGGATTTTTTTCAGGCTACTCCTTCATTCCTCAGTGCCGCCATTCCTCCCTCCATCAAGGTCGCCATTGTCTATACAGCAGGTAGCTCAAAAGGGAATATCGGCCTCTCTTTTCAAATCTCCGCACGAGGCCAGTCGCTCTGTTGCCTCCCTGCTCTTTCTCCCTACACGCTGAACGAAAATGAGCGGCCTAAGGTAAATATGCTCTTAAACCCCCATTTAAATAATGTAATAGCTCCCGCCAGGGTCTTTCTTTAATAGCTGACAGGTTTCAGCGGCGCTCCCTTAAAATAGCTCCTGGATGAGATCAACAGTATCACGGCAGAGGGAGGGGCGGAAAAAAATTCCAGGAGCAACTCGTTAGCTGGTGGGGCCATGAGTCCTGTAACATAAACACCTCCACACCGGGAGACCGACAGGGGAAGTGTGTGCACGCACGCCTGTGTGTGTGTGTGTGTGTGTGTGTGCGCGCGCACGCAACGATACACATGCGGTGTGTTCAATGACCTCCAGTGTTTTCCTTTGAAGTGCGTTTTTTTGGACTTTACAGAGATGATTGACAGGCAACAGGTGTGGGAACGGTAACTGAATCCAGACTTGAATATGTCTGACAGCATTTTCACACAGAATTTTTTTTACATTTTTGAATAGAATAGAATAGAATAGAACACTGTCTTCGGCTCGCCAGTGAACGGACAGCAGCACGAGGACTGATGGTCGTGAAATACAAACAGCAATGACAGACAGGGTTTGCATTAAAACATCATAAAAGCAACATAAAAGCTTTTTTAACACTTGAATTTATCCTCCTTCTTTCCTCCGGCTGTTACATTATGACAAAATCATGGTCACGTTGTGTCCAGACCACATTCTACACCACTGACCCGCGTGTATTTAGGAGCAGGAAACAAAGTGCAGAGGTTGGTCCTGGGCACTCAGCCCTTCTCGCAGCTTAGCAGGAAGTCATGCACAAAGAGTGACTTTTTCACTCCCTTTTTTTTTTGTGTGCAAATCCTTCATCTGCAGTAATCCTAGCGAAACCACACGGGCTGAAAAAGCTGCACGGTCCCGCCAGCGCGCAGGACTGCTTGTCCAAAGACGTGGCCAGACCGCAAAATGACAGACAAATGTCTGTGCCACATGCACGTGGCGTTCCTCGCCTGCAGTCATGACATGGTGTGGCCGCATGTTCACGTGGTGTCGCAGTGGTTTTCAGAAAAGTTTCTAAAAAGTTGTAGTAGTTTTGTGTCCCGCTCCAAGACGACCATGTTCACAGTTAACGGTAAAAAAATTTAAAAAAAAGAACCCTGAAAAGGTTTTCACTTATTAGAAAGTCGAGAGAAAAATGCACCACGGCGTCTTGAATAACTGAAAGACCAAAGAAACAAGAGCACAGACCTCCCTCCCTATATGCTGTTTCACACAAAACTTGCATTCCCATCTCCGTCTGGCCGACATATTTCTGTGTATTTGTCAAGATATGACTCTGAATGTCAAGTCCTGCCCAACGGTGAAGAATCCTTCAAACAAGTCCTTGACTTTTTGAGTAATCCTGCTGACAATCAGACAACGGAACCAATCCCATGACCTCCTTGGTGGAGGTTTGTGTTATTGATAAATCTGTCTCACGGGTTTACATTGAATCTACATTTGGAACAGATATCTTTTCAGATTATTTTCTATAAAAACATCAACATTTAGTATACCCTCCATTTATCATATTTTGCATCAGAGCGAGGGTTATGGTTGTAACTAGATGTGGATGTTGGACCTAATTAGCCTCGGACCTTTTGTGATATTAAAACTGAAAACTCCTCTTGAAAATATCTCACAGTTTTGAAAGTGCAAACAGTGGAGTGCCTTCTCTGTGAATCTACTCAGGTTCCACGTGCAGGAGTCCTGCGCCTTCACCTTGCAGGGATCAGAGTCGTATGTTGGACTCACTGAGAGTCGGAGGATGCAAGATAATCCTCACCTGGCTTCCCTGAGATACGAATAGTCCTGCCTTCATCCTCAGTCACTGAAGGACGCATGGTGTCGGGATCAATGCTCGCAACAGATTTTAACTGGAATTGTCCGCAGCTGTAAATAAATCGATAAGATCCTATGGTGCGAGATTTGAACATGAGCTGCCAGACGTGAATATATCACCTGGACAGCACCAGAAGAAAAATCTCCTATAGGTCCTGTCAAAACGCACGTCGTAAAAGGTGTTTGAGCATAATCTCTGGTTGTCTTACCACTGTCTGCCGTAACGTTTGCAGGCGGAGATGTGGTGCAAGATGTGGCAGGAGAGCCGGCGAGGCGGAAACCATGGCAGCAGGGCGGGGACCCCGCTCCCACGTCCTCGGGGCTCCCCCCTGGCCGACCCCCCTGCAGTGAAAGAGCTGCTGAGAGCTGAGGTCAAGATGCTGCTACAGACTCTCAGGGAGAGAGTTACCAAGGGGGGAAGGTGGGTGACAGATCCGACACACTTAAATATACTCTACTGTACATTACTAGTCAATTACTGGATTGGTTGGGGGTTTTTTTCTTTCCCTTTTTGACGTGTAAGCCGAAAAACATAACGGGGTTACATTTATTTCTACTTGTAAAGCAGTACTACTAATGCCAGTAATAATTATAACGATAGGAATTTGATAGAAAAATAGAATAAACGCAGCACAGATTATGTCAGTTTGTTATAAGTAGATATAATTAACCTGAAAAAAAATGAGAAGAAATATTGTTTTGATGATGCTGGCCATCCTTCGAGAAGAGCCAGCAGCTTTGATTCACAGCATATATCCCCCCGTTTTATGCCACACAATAAAAACATTTGTCAGTCATTCATCTCTCAGTCATCAGCTGAACTTTACGACATGAGGATATTTACATACATTTTCTTTTTCAACAATGTGAATTAATTCACACTAAATCTTCGACGGCCGCTCCGTAAAGGCAGTTTAGGTCCAGATGTGTGAGCAGCCCTGGGAGTCCACATTTGCGCGCTCTGTCTCTCCACTGATGAATAAATGCAATCATTTGACATGATTTGAGGGAGAGAATTTCCAGCGCTCCAGACCAAGAACACAAACTCTTCTTTATGGCTTTTCTCACAAGCCGGGAAGATGGGATGAGAGCTGGGAAGGGGCGAGTAGGTATAGGTCCTTTTTGCCCGGACAAAGAGCGCCATAAAATGCTACATTGTGTTCCCTTGTCACTTACGAACGGGACGGGGAAGCAGCGGAACAAAGGGGTTTTTTGGCGGAGAGATGCTGCAAACTAATTTGGATGCAACGGAACAATAGGACAATTATAGGGGAGGGAGACGTCCATGCATTCCACACCAGATGCCGTCAAACACTATAGCCTAGATTTTAAAGTTAAGGAGTTTGTGTTGGAAAATACACTGTAGAGTAAAAGTGACCTTGACTCGTTTCTTTGTCACTTGCAGAACTCACAGCGCGGCAACAAGCAAGCTTGGTGCCGTGTCTTTTTAAAAATTCTATTTATAAAGGACAGTTTTCTGGGACTCATAAGATCCTTAAAAATTGGTAATAAAACTTTCTAATTGCTGCAGCTAATCACACAACTCAGTTCTGAGATGAGCCTTTAGCAATTTGTAATTTAATGACCTGTATTAAAATATTCTGAAGACTGTCATAAAAGCTGTTGGCAGGATGATATCAGTTAGTAAAACTGCCCTTCCTTGCACATCCTCACATTACAATTTAGTAGCCTAAATGATGTATCAAAGTGTGTGTGTGCGTGCGTGCGTGTGTGTGCGTGCGTGTGTGAGAGAGAGAATCTGTAGAATGAGCGAGCAACTATCCCGGCAACCGCCTCGCTGCTGCCAGGAATGCCGCCCCATGACTCCTCTCTGGTTTCGCTGAGGCCTTTTGAGAAAAGCACAACACAAGATGGATTGTTCGGCGTTTTTGTGACACACCGTTTACTGCCTGTCAATTTGTCGACTTCCTTTTCATTGTGATTTTCCTCTCTCTTTTTTTTTTTCTTTCTTTGCGTCCTCAATTTGTGTTGTGGTGTCGAGCAAAAGGCAGCAGGAGATTCTTCAGCGTGCTTGTGTGTGTGTGATATTCCCAGTGCTCTACTTGTCCTACAATCTACATGTGTGTTACCAAAGTAACTCATTTGTGTCAATGTCCTTAATGCTGCAGGTATAAAAGTCATAATCCAAACATATATTGAGATTTCAATCTGATAACGGTGCTTCATGAAAAGCATCATGGAACTTATTGCATTTCATTCTGAGGGGAACACGAACATCTGCATCAAATCTCACAGCAATGAATCTAATAATTGTTGGTATCTTTTAACCCAAAACTACACATTTGAACCTCATGGTGGCGCTATAGGGAAAGTCAGGGGATCACCAAAGTTGTCTCCATACACCGTCTGTGGACTATGAATGTCTGTACCGAATGTCATGGCCGTCTTATCCCGCAGTTGTTGAGATAATTCAGTTCAGACCAAACAACACTGAGCCCTAAAAGCCACGGCTCAAGCGCGGCTAAAAGCCTTTCAGCACCACTGCCACTAATTGTTGCCACATTTGTTTTGTAGTGACATTCAGAGAGTAATCAACAGTAACGCATGCTACTTGTTACGGGAAGGGCAGGACGGGCAGACGTTTAAGTCGACACTCCGAGTAACCGATAAAAAACCCCTGCGGCCCCGCGTGTCGTTGAAGTGCCGCCGAGCGAGACGCGAACTGAGGCCTCACCTGCTCTCACATCACCAGTCGGCCCTGTGCTCCGGCTCCGGTGTAAGTGGATTACAAAAAGTGCCATTGAGAGGGAGAAACGTGGCCCTTTGTGATTGGCTGCGTGGGAACAATGCCGGAGAAGTATTGGTGCCGCACACGGCACTGCCAGCACAAATCGCTTCCCCTCTTTGAAGTTGGCTTCGGTATATACTTGTGGATTGTGACTCACGGTGACGTGCACTTTTGTGCGTGTGTGTACGCGTGTGTTCGAGGCCTTTGATCGCTCAATAAGGGCCAAGTCCCACGTGTGTTTCACCTAAATGGCTTTCAGGACTAAAACTGAACACACTTTGCTGCGATAGCACTTTGACTTAATGTTGCTCCTCAACCGACTGTTTCTGTCAATTTGTTTCAATTTCATATGCCTTTCGGCATGGAAATTGATATTGCCAAAGCATCAGCAACAGAGAGAGGCATGATTATTATTAGTGTTTGTGTGTGTGTGTGTGTGTGTGTGTGTGTGTATGTGTGAACATTTGCCTGCATATTTGCAGCAAAGACCAAATGGAAGTGATCTGCGTGAATCCACGTGAACAGGAGTTGCATTTTCCGTCCCCACACCAGACTTCTCCTGTGTGATTTGAATCATTTATATGAGGGGTGTAGATGGGAGTGTGTGTGTGTGTCGGACTGTGTGCCTTGTAAAAGTCAACGGATTTCATCTCATTGGCCTCCTCCTGTGCGGTCCTGATGCCCGACCCATCCACCCACGCCTGCGTCTCATCGACTGAGCGGCCAGAAAAGTGTGCGTTGTCTCTCTCATTCGAAGTGAAGCAGAGCTGACCAGACCGTCACATCCTCCTGCTGCTGCTGCCGACACCAGGAGATTGATTTCTTTCCCTCCCAGAGATCATTCTGACATTTTGCCCCTGAAATCTAAAAATAATGCGCAGGTCGTTGTGTAACCTTTTAAGGCACCAACAGATCATCCTGCGTAGGCCGAGCGCCTGACCTCTGTTCATTTATCCACCCCGGTGCTTTACAGCCGACAGACCGGCTAAGACCTGATCGTGAGAAGTGGAATGAAAAAATCCAATAAAATTGATACGAGGAGATAAAAATGGAACCAAAAGGAAATAAAAAATTACGTTTCAAGTTAAAGGATATCAACACCTTTAGCTGCTCCCAGGCTGAGCACATTCCTCAGCACGCCATAAAAGAAAAAAGCTGCGGATGCAGTAAATTAGCTGGACGTCTGATCTTTGTCTGTGCTGTCGTTGCTATAGAGATGGCGACACGGAGCTCCTATCTCTGTACAAACCTGAGACTGTAAACTACGCCCTCGGTCACCTCGACAGCCGCCACAGTGACTGCATCAGCCCCGGAGATACTGATGATGGGAGCAGGTTAGTAACACTGGTGAAAAAAAAAATTAAAAATTAAAAAAAACTGGATATTTCACTCGTGTGATACAGTGATTTTCATCGGACACAAAAATCTCTCCTTCAGACCGAGCTCCCACCGTTCGGTCGGGTCGAGCGCCGGAGACGAGATCGAGGCCGCGAGAGACAAGCTGAATGTCGCTGACATTGACCAGGTGGTGGAGCGCCTCAGGTGAGCAGCATGCAGCAGTGGTCAACTCCCAAACCTTTTGGGCTGCGGAACATTTAAAACGAGGCAGAATTCAGAGTTATCTTTCGCCTCTTGGATCGTTCCATTTGTAACTCTACAATGAGTCTCAGTCCATTGTTTACTCGTCCAGACTGCCACTTATCCAGTTTTGGTTCCCTCTCAATTCTCTCTCAGTGTCTGTTTTCAGCAGAAAAGCTTTATAAACCCACTGTGCACATTCCTGCTCAGCACCAAACAGCCTGTAAGTGACCAGATATTTCCCCCCAGAGATGGCGGAGACAAAAATCTGATTCGATTGGACTGACTGGTTCATCTGGTCCGAAACGCAGCCGGGATAATGCAGATTTCGTAATTGCAAGTGGAGCAAGTTTTCCGTGTTCATCCATCCGTCCGTCCATCCATCCATCCATCCATCCGTCCGTCCGTCTGTCCGCTCATCCGTGGTCGGGCTGCGGCGGCAGCAGTTAAATCAGGGTGTTCCGAACGTCTCGCTCCTCCTGAGCGACCCACCGCGTGGCTCCCAGGCCCGGGGCAGTTTTACCCATTATCACCCTGTGTCCCGACTCATGGGTTGGGAGCCAGCGGCAAAGAGGGTCCAGCTGTGACACGCTGTAATTGCATGTCACTCTTGTTTTGATCTTAGATGTTGTGCATCAGAAAAAACACATGATTTGTCATGAATGTCGTTCACATGTGCTCTGTCAGCGAGGTCCTCACCTTCCCCCCCCTTTCATTTCCCCCAGCTCTCCTCTGTGGCCTCCATCACACTCCATCCCTCCTTTCCTTCCTCTACGTCCCCTCTTCTTGGAGGCCCACGGGGCAATGCAGTCGCTGGGGCTACCCTTGGAAGTGAAGCCTCCCTTTTCTTTTCTTTTCCTCTCTCTCTCTCTCTCTCTCTCTCTCTCTCTCTCTCTCTCTCTCTCCCTCTCTCCCATTTCCTGGCACGACCAGAACAAAAAGCCCCATTGTCAGAAAATGGATCCCAGACAGGGCCGGAGCGGGGCAGGAGATTCTTTTTCATCTGCAAGAAGTGAATAAAGTCAACGATGGTTATGAAAGCAGAGAAGGGGGGAGTGTGGGGGACAGAGAGGGAGGGAAAAGAAAAATAGGACATTGTTTCCTTGGTACTGTATTAAAACCACAGACGGTAAACTCTGAGCAGATGCCCAGTCCACCTTGTTGTCACTGCTTCGTATATTATCTACTGCTGTGTGCCGTTACTGCGTTTTGTGTTATATAGTGTAGAGTTATCAGCAGATTTAACCACTGCAGGCAACTGATAACATATGATAGTGTTTTTAACTACATTCAAGAGAACAAGCCAAAGTCACAAAGGTTTTTAGTTCTGGTTGGTTTGGTGGAAAAACTTGGCTCAATGGCAGAAGTCACAAAATGATCGATAGTGGCTCCGCAGAACTTTATAAAGATTCACAACTTCAAGCTCGAAGCCACAGCTTCCAACTTACTTGTTTCGCCCCTTGTGTCTGTTGAGACTGTCAAACGTCCAGTTTCCAGTTTAAGAGATTTTAAATTTTGGCCTCTACTGTGTTTTTCATGAAAGGCAACTGTACTGACGACATCTAACCATCTGTCCGACTCTCTAGGTCTGTCCTAATGGAGGAATGTGAAGTGTTGAAACGACTGGTGCAGAATTTAAAGGTAAGAAGAACAATATGGAAAACAAATAATACCAAATCAATGTTTCAATTTTCTTTTATTTTTCAGACAATTTATTTCAGAATCCATGTTATGGAGCCATGCTTGTACTTGTGCTTCTGGATAGCCTGTTCATATTGCACTGTAGGTCCACCATTATAAATCTCCAGATATAATTGTATCTACTACTTCTAAACCCCCTACATCCTGATTTTACCTACAATGTTCCTGAAGGTTTCTATCACAGGGCCACATACAGAGACAAACAACCATTCACTCTCACATTCACACCTACGGTCAATTTAGAGTCTTCAATGAACCTGACCCATTCTGCATGTCTTTGGACAGGGAAAACATGCAATCTCCACACAGAAAGGCACTGGTTGGTTTGAACCGGGACTCGAACCCAGAACCTTCTTGCTGTGAGGCGAAAGTGCTAACCACTACGCCACCGTGCAGCCTTTCAACGATGGTTTCTTTACATCTTGAAAAAAACAAATCACACTTTCTCTTTCTGGTTTTAGTTTTCCTTGCAGTTGCACCATTTTACAAAAGGACACATTCAAGCTGACTAATGTTAAATGCAATTTGTTTAATGATTCATTTATACATAAATATAAAAAATTGTTAAATAATGCTGATTATTTCCTTTAAAACGATACACACGTCCTCAACCAGGGACTCTCCCTACCCCAAATCAGAACGAATTGAATCATTCTTTGGACTCCCACAGGTGGGTCTATTCAACTCTCCGTTGGCACTGAAACGCTACCAAGGCATCCATTTACACACACACACACACACACACACACACACACACACACACACACACACACACACACACACACACACACACACTTGCACGCACTGGAGGCCTGCGAGGGCTCAGTCTAAGCTTGTTTTTCCATCTGTCTGGCCAACAGCTTTGCAGTGCTGAGTAAGACCAATCTCCTTCCAGTCACTCAAATGGGTTTCTACATACATATAATAAGACACACACACACACACACACACACACACACACACACACACACACACACACACACACACACACACACATTTGGACAAAGAAACACACATACACTGTCAGGCTTGTTTGGTGTTATGAAAGACGAAAGAAGGGAGTGGGTTAGTCACAGGCCAGATGTGGGACTTTTCTGCAGACCAGATTGGGGGTTATCTCTCACGTGTGTGTGTGTGTGTGTGTGCGTGCCTGCGTGCGTGCGTGCGTGTGTCTGTCTGACCAGAAGTGTTTCTGTCCCAATTTGAAATAAAACCAGCTGCAGGCGAGTGCAGCTGGTAATAACAAGTGCTAATAATAATTATTATTAGCGCTTTTTGACCAAAATGTGGGTTGTTCCCGGCTTTAAGACTTGAGGGTGTGAAGGAAATCGTAAAGAGACTTTTCTCAGTTGCAATGAGGCGTTTACAGTAAAGACAGTTAGCGCCTTATCAAGCTTATTGTGTACTGCGTTTAGTCGCTGGTAACTGGAAACAGCCCTGAGGATCTACCGTGTCATATTTAGTTTTCAACAAAAAGCTTCATAATGTCCTCTTGTCAACTAATAAGTTAATTTGTGCAATGACCCCAGTTCATGGCTACATCTTGCCAAACCTGCTGAGACTATTATACAAGAATATTTGATATAGGAGGCTTAATAAAGGAGTGAGCATTTAAATCATGGTTTGTATAGTTCTTATTTTCTCAACCCTTTTTTCTTTTTCTCCCGCAAAAGTCAAGGCAAAGAGATCATTCAAACATTCAACAAACTGTTTTCATTCTTGTTTTAGTTTCAGATTTAAAAAAAAAAAGAGTTTAAATTTGCCCTTTAATCTCAGATCCACTGCTTCAAATCCGCACTATGTAAATGTGTTTGAAGGAGAAAAGGAATTTGGAGTCTGTGAAGAGCTAAGAAGGAAAACATTTTTAGACCATGATTGTTAACATCTGTTTTATATGTTTCAAGGCCTGTCGTAATTATCCATATCTTCTGCAGTTTGTTTTTTTCTAAATGTATTTTTGTGCTGGTAATTAACTGGAAAATGAGAAGAAAATGTGTTAAATGTCTAGAATTATTCCGTCAGTGTTTTGTCAGTGAGCAGTAAACAAGGTACTTGATTAAGTCGAGATAAGTGCCCCCGCCTGATGAGGGCCACGAGCTTCTCATTCACCAGCGTCTTGTTTGATCCGACTGAGATTGCTATTGATTCAGTGTTATTCCGTGCAGTAAAATGATTTTGTTTTTTTAAACAGCTATTAACTGGAGCTGTATGAACTGCGATCAGATTGCCGTTTTAGTGCAACATGTATACAGCGGCACAATCAACGGCTCCTAAGAGCAAATGTAATGACTCTAAACAACTGTAAAGAGTAACTCACACAGACTGTTTTCATTTGTGTGTTTCCTCATTTACCTGCAGGAGTAAATGTCAGTGCAACCTGCCTCCATTCGGAGCACATGGCCCAGGCCTCATGGCCGCCTCTTCTTTATTCCAACGATCATCTTCTTGCTTTAAGTTTTGTCTCTGTATTATTCCAAGTGTGATCTCGCCGAGCCGAACTCACGTCTGCCGGCGGGCCTTATCCTCTGTATGTTCTGAAACCGAATGTGCTGGCTGCAGGTTTTTCATTCACTATTTTCCATCTAATGTTACTGGTGCTCCCTGCCCATATCCAGCTGTATGTACTTGTGGAATTGGTTTTACGTGAATGCATATAGGAAGTGGCCTTTTCAGCTGCTTTTGTTAAAAATAGCTCGGATGATGTCAGTCCTTGGGTTTGGCCCTCCTGTCTGCACGGAGAGAAGGTGTCTGTTCCCCCAGCTACTAATAATATTGTTAGCTGT
This sequence comes from Scophthalmus maximus, assembly GCF_022379125.1. Classification (NCBI taxonomy): domain Eukaryota; kingdom Metazoa; phylum Chordata; class Actinopteri; order Pleuronectiformes; family Scophthalmidae; genus Scophthalmus; species Scophthalmus maximus. The sequence continues at coordinate 20,665,439 of NC_061519.1, forward strand.
GCTGTGCCAGAGCAGCAGCAGCAGCACAACTCTGCTCACGCCGTGACGTTTGCCTCGGGTGAGGATTTTGTCACTGGGGTAATTGGGGATGGTCTTGTTCTAAATTGTCCTTTGCTGGTCAAAACTAGGCAGAGGTGGACTAATGTCCGTCAAGGCCTCGTGGCAACTCTGTATTTTGAGTTAGCGGCAGCAGGATGCACCAGATCAATAGCAGTAATCAAAACGTCTGCATCCGCCTCACCCTCTCAATCGTGTTCTGGTCGAGCTGGTGCAGCTTGCATGACCATCTGAGGAAAGCATGCAGCTTGAAGTCGCTCTTCAGCATGTTCCCAGCGCACAGAGCAGATGATTATCACTTTGAGCAGATGAAAAGATGAATCGCCACAAGGAGCTGGTTTCAGCTGGGGTTCTTTTGTTGCAGGAGCGGCGGATCCCTGTTCTTCTGCTTTCAGCCGAGAGGGATGTTTTGAGTGCGCACTGGGTAGTGGGTGGATTTGGGTTCTAGAAAGTCATGTCAGAGAATAATGACGGGAACATACGAGCTTTCCTAAAATATCAGCAAGTCGGTGCCATGGTGAGGGATTCCAACCCCACATGGACCACAGAGCCTATTTTCAGTGTGTGTGTGTGTGTGTGTGTGTGTGTGTGTTTGTGTGTGTGTGTGTGTGTGTGTGTCTGTGTCTGTGTGTGCGTTTGTGTATGTGTATGTGTGTGCGCGCTTTACAGCTGTTTGGGATTTCAGTCACTTCAATGTCAGAGACACCACACATCATCTGCAGCTCTGAATAAGAGCACCAGGAGCTTTTGGTTTGAATCCCACAGGAAAAATAGACCAAAAATACAAGTTTTAACTGTCAGTCTCCGGTCCCGTGTGTGTGTGTGTGTGTGTGTGTGTGTGTGTGTGTGTGTGTGTGTGTGTGTGTGTGTGTGTGTGTGTGTGTGTGTCCTATATAGTCTGTGGTTGCTCTAGAGACTCTCCATTAGCATTTGTGCTCGTGTAAAATGAGGAGAGGGGCTGCCAGTCATTCATAACAAACACACATTGAGACACACTTTTCAATCATTTCTTTGGTTTTGCAAGCACACACACACACACTCACGGAATGCTATGGTTTTCATTGCTCTGGATGTAGATTTTTGAGGCCAAATTATGATGGAACACTGCTGCTCAATCGTTTAGTGGTCACACACACACACACACACACACACACACACACACACACACACACACACACACACACACTGTTCCTTTCCTCTTTCGCCCTCTGTTATTTTTATAATTTTTCCAAGGCCTGTGCTTTCTTGAACATGTTTAACACATTTACATTGTAAAACCAATGTGCATGATTAACATTTCTCTGTCTCTTCCTCGATTTGTGTTTCTCACAGAGAAATATCAAAGGAAAGTGCAGTAGTCAAGGTGAATTTGGTAAATCGGAACCTACACTTGCAGGTGGGTCCATACATACACCAACATTTTGGTGTTTGCTGCCATCTGGTGGCACAGTTTTGTTTAACAGTGTGAATGCAGATTTCTCGACTGTCTCTCTCCCATTTGGCTCAGTGATTTAATATGCTAATGTTAAATGAATGCTGATAGTTTTGCCTCGCCCTCCTTGCTTTAGCGGGTAAAACTTATTCTCAAACATATGATTTGGCTTTGGCCGAATCTGCAGAATCTTCATAGGGCTAAGAGCCATAAAATGTATTTTGAGAATGCAAGGCAGCAGCCTCCATAGACAGCAACTGACTTCACTTTAAGTACCATATAAATAGTGATTGTGTTTTTTTTACGCAATTGCCAGACTTGGATGGATTTCAATATTTTCAGGCTTTTTCACATCTCAGTTTTGTTGTGTTTTGTGTCTGTGTAGAGTTGAGAGAGCTAAGAGGAGCCGTACAAATGGACTTGGAGCTTTACCCAGCTTCATTTGCTGCTTCATCCCCGACCTCGCCCCCTCTTCCTGTGAAAGGACTGAAGAACAGGTTCAGGTTTGTACGTTTTGTCGTTAGTCACTGCTAGAACCTCCACAAGACTTTATTTAGAATAATTCCTATTTGTATAGAATTAATCTTAACGCAGTTACAAAGTGCTTTGACAAAGGACATACTGATTTGCACAGTTTTAGGTGCCATGACAGCAAAACACCCTTGGATGCAAATCTAGACGTACAGACGTAATTGTGAGAAGAGCTCACAGTTCTACTCTGTTTGTACATACTGTACATATCGGTTCAGCAGGTCGGAGATATACCTTAGACTTAATCTGCTTTAGCGATTAAAAGAAGAACTTTGGAAGCGATGAAGCCTGTGCAAGTATTAGAATGGATGCATTATGGCTTTTGACCAGCAGAGGGAGTGCACTTACTTACACACAGCTGATACTGTACCTCAAATAGCTGCTTGACATTTTCTGGTGATTTGTGCCTTCTCCTACTGAATGTGAGCATGATAGGGCTGTTGAATCAAATACTATCTAAATAAATCAATCCCCAGCATTGTTACTGTTCTTTTTGTTGTTGTTGTTCTCTTCATGCGAAAGAAAAATGTTTCTCAATCAGATTCCCATTTCTGATTTTTCTCCCCCAGACTGTCAGCAGGGCAAAGGGCCTCTGATGAGACTCTGCAGACTCTACACTCAACATCAGTCCTAAGACCACATCCACCTCCTCCACGGTGCCATCCCAGGCCACCTGTTGGACCTCCTGTCACCAAGACCTCTGCCTCCGTCGAACCAGTTCATTCTTCCTCATCGTCCAGGACTCATGGTCAGCGTAGAAGCACATTGGGGTCAAATGCGTCGAGCAGTACACCTGGCTGCGGCAGCAAACTCACTACTTCTGGGCATCACTTCCCCACTGACCAGATAAAGGTCATGAATGAATATCCCTGCAGTCCACCTCCAGATCAAGACTGCAGGCCTCTGACTTATAGTCCTAGCTTCCCAATAAAACCTCCAAGAAACTCACCCGCCCATGAAGCCCAATCACCATGCCATCGCAGCGTCCACAGCCTGAGCAGAGGGTTTGATATGTCAGGACAGAGGGAGAGGCAAAGCGGCGCTGTCGGGAGGTCAAGAGACGTCAGCGTTACCCCCTCATCCATTCCACCACTCAGCCCTGCAAGTGATGCGGGCAGTTACAGCAACAGCAGTGCTGACCCTTCTGGGTCAACTACGGCGAACTCAGACACACAAAATGGGCAGAAGAAAAGTACCCATGGAGGCGGTGTAGTGTCAGCATCAGTGCAAGCAGATAATGACCAGAGGAAGAATACCTCTGAGAGTCTTTATTCTTCCGTCACGTCCGAAACTGGGAGGCATCCTGCAAAAAAATGTGACTGGAAGATAAAAAGTCGAACTGAAAGAAATATAAACGGTCATCTTGGGAAGGAAATCACCAAACAGCAAAGCGCTAGTAGCCACTGTTTGACGGATTACTCCTCACATCATCGTTCAGAAAGCAATGGTGAAAAGGAAGGACAGGCCAAATGCACTCAGGCAGCATCTGTACAGTCGAATGTGAAATGCTTTACTTTGCCTAAAAGACTTCGTGGAGGCACCGCAAGTCAACCGACAAGTGTCCAAGAGGCCCAGACAGAGCCAGCGCTCATCAACAAGTTTTACCAGCCAGTACCTCCTCCAGGAGTGTCAACATGAAGTCAGCCCCACACCATGTAGAAAGTGTTTGCCATTGTATTTCATGAGATAAATGTTTAGAAGTACAATGAATTGATGTTGCGTGGTTCATGAAGAGGTTTTTTTTGGTTTTTTTACATCAAGCGTTAATTAAAAAAACTTGAATTGTGAATTTCCAAAAGGCGGAGGCTGTGATTAGAGTGCTAAGAGTTGTACAGTGTCCAAGTGTTTGGTTGGAAAAAATGTGTTGTCGAGACAGTGAACAGAGCAAAACTAGTTACCTGAGACGATTTGACATGACTTAATAGGAAAACCACAGATGTAACTAGCAATTCCAGCCAGCTTTACTGCATTTAGCTTTTATTAACAGCTCTTCTTTCCCTATCATGACATGTCCAAATGTATTCCTTCATTAGAGGCAGTGTTACTAATGGTGTTGGCATATCATGGAAATAATACTAATTCTTACCAGGGCGAAATGTCCAGGGTGTAACCCGCCTCTTAACCAATGTGTGCTTGGATCAAAAATAATAAAAAAAAACCTTGGCAAGATCTCGCAAAACTTTTGATCTGGCAAAAGCAGGAACTTCGATGTCCCTGCCAGGGCTCCGTACAGGTGAGCTCGATAACAGAGTGTGAAAGGTGATAATTATGAGAGAGGAATTGCTGGATTGACCCCTTGGTTTCTACAGTTCGGGTATGTGACTTTTTCTGTTGGGTTTCGTTTCCGTAAGTTTCGTTTCGAAGAAAACATGGATCAACGTGGCTTCCCGCCTAGTTCCTGGTTTTCGCAGGCTGTGATTGGCCGCTGCACAGGGCAGCGAGGGAGACTTGAGAGGTGCAATCAGCACATCGGTAGACTGGTGCGGTCTCTCTTCATCCCCCACGTAGTTGCTGTTGGGAGAGAGAAGGAGATGGCGGCAGCGAGTCCATCTATCGAACAAGGCCAGTTTTGCTGCTCGGTGTGTCTGGACGTGCTGAGGGACCCGGCCACGATCCCGTGCGGACACAGCTACTGCCTGGGCTGCATCGACGCCCACTGGAACAGGGTCAAGCCGAGCGACCAGTACAGCTGCCCCCAGTGCAGGCGGGTGTTTCAGCCGAGGCCCCTGCTCAGCAGGAACACGGTCCTGGCCGAAGCGCTGGACCAGTTTCAGACGAGCAGACGTCCCGCTGCGGCCACAGCGCGCGAAGCGAAATGCGGCGCGTGCGCGGAGCCCAAGAACCGAGCGGTGAAGTTCTGCCGCGCGTGCTCGCGGTCGTACTGTGTCGCTCACCTGCGGGTCCACAACAAGCGCTTCCGCGGGAAGGCCCACGCACTGGTCCGGGTCTCGGACCCGCCCACAGAGATGCCGCGTCCGCGGGGCCGCGACGCAGATGGGGGGTCGACGAAACAGGTATGGAACGCCAAAAGCGCAAATATCGTCGTAAACAGGTGCGTTTGGACGTCGTGCTGATGACGTCATCTGGCTTGTGCTGCTTGTTCTACTGTGAGTCCCATTATTGAAGTGTAAATATGCAAAGTTTGAGCACTTTGGGTACTTGAAAAGCGCCTTATAAATTCAATATATTATTATTATTAAATAGAGATGTGTGAGATACAGATACTGCTCAGGGTTCAATGACTATATATATATATATATATATATATATATATATATATATATATATATATATACACACACACACACACACATAAAATCGGTTTGATATTGAACTTTGTTTGATTAGAGATTGATGTCTGTCACATGAAAATGTAAGGCAACAGCCAGTGGCCAGTTAGCTTAGTTTTCCTTGACACTCCAGGAAGCGGGCAAATTTAAAGTTTTACCCTTTTTTGTCGGATAAATCAAATAAGGCATACATCTTTGTATGTTGACTTGTCAGTTATTTATTATCCATACTGCTGTTTGTTTGTTTGTTTCAGATGGGTACAATGTTTAACCTCCTTGAGCAGTACAGACTGGAGTCCTACTACGATCCGTTTCTTCAACTGGGTGTAAAAGATTTAAGAGATCTCCTGGATGGTGTAACAGATGAAGATCTAATAAACTTGGGTAAGATGTTGAATATGGAGGAATGTCGGCATCCTAAGCTTACAATTCTCACAATGTACATGATGCTTGCTTGAAAATAAAAACATTAACACAAATACACCAAAATGATTCTACGTTAGCGTGATAAGTAACCCATTAGTTCCCGGAACACGTAAGCAAGTACTTGTCTGACTTGTCTTTCTTGTCTGACTTCAACTGCCTCATATGCTATTTGCTGCCAATAAGAGTAAAGGTCCATTACACTAAGTTACAAGGAAGATGAGTAAGTGGTGAAGTGTTTTTAATTAGTTTTGCGTCTTACATGTACACAATACAAGGCTGCCCAGAGCAACACCATCACAAGACACAGCCTCATAGACGCAACCAATTCAAGTCTCATCAGTTGTAATGAAATGTTGTATGAGTATGGCTGGGCGATAAAACATTACCAAAAAATTCCCACAATGATAAACTGATGTGTAATGTAGGATGGTGAAATCCCAGTTTTCACACTGATGGATACATTAATAACACCTTTTTCGGAGACGGGGACTCAATTTTGGAATAGTTTGAAGTTTTTTTTTTTCATCTCCTAATATTTGCAGGTTTAAGTCGAGTGGAAAAGAATCGTTTTTCGGCAATGAAAAACTTCATCGGAAGTCTCGGTGCTCCGGGGTGCCAAGTTCCAACTGTGGCAACTGTGCAAAAATCAATGAAGGCATTCGCTCTGCAGTACACGTACCCCAAATGTCCTCAACCCAAACACATTAGAGGTAAGAGCAAGATATATTTTTCATTAATTTAGGTCAGTCCATTGACTTGTTTACAGTATACATCATTAGAGCTGCTTATCATCAAGTGTTTTGTTATTGTGAGCAGATAGCTGCGTAAAAACCATGTCCTGAAATATACCAGCCTATGTATATTAGTTTCAAAGATGAAGTGTCTTTTTAAATTTTGTTCCAAGATATGGATCCAGCGCAAAATACAGTCGAAGATCTGATGTTGAGGATCTGCCACCTTGAAAATGTTAGCAAAACCACAGGAGTCTGTCTCTACACGATCGACGGGATGCCCTTGACAGATGATCCTTTCTTCAACACGTGTGAGTAAACCTTTTAAGGTTAATTTTTTCCCGAATGAAATGGTGTTACACCTCACCACTCCGTGGTGGTTTTGGCCTAATGGTTAACATGTCGGTCTCCCATAACCGAGGTCCCGGGTTTGCAGCCCAGTCAGAACAGTAAAATCACAACAACAACAACTAGAGAGAAACAAGCAGACTTATGCAACCTTATGCTAACTTATCTATTGTCTCTTCATACAGGGTCTTTGAAAGACCGGCACATTCAAAGTGGAGCCGTGATCTATTCGATATTCACACCAAAGGAAAACCTGAGACAAGCTCCTCAAATGCCACAGCACAAGTTTGTTGAAACCTCTGGAGAGGATGTTGTTCGATGCCACATCATGCTCAAGGTGCGTCTTGGTTGTGATATAAGTCATAATACTAGCAACTGACGTGTTATTGTAGAAATAGCGGTTGTGACATTAGAGGAAAGCCTAATGGGAAAACACTAGCCAACTGAAAGACCAACTTAGGTTAGGTTTAGGGTTATGACTGTTAGTGCAAAATGGGATAGTTTGAGTATTTCTGGAACTGGAAAAAAAAAATTCACTAAGCGGCAGTTCTGCGAATGGAAATGCCTGTTGAGAGAGGTCAGAGGCGACATGCCAGACAGAATGGCTGTGGTGACCACCAGCCAATTACAAATGTGGTGAGCAGGTGAGCCTCTCGGACTGCACAAGGGCTACAACAGAAGAAGACCACGCAAGGTCCCAAAATAACTTTCTGTAATTAACACTTCAGAATGGGATCAGGGTCAGTTAATAGTGCAAGCATCTGTGTACTGTCATTTATTAACTTTAAGTGAATTTAATGTTCAATTACTCCTTGACTAAATCTGTTGTGTAAATAAGACAAGCAAATTTACCAAGTGACAAACCAAGCAAAACCACCTCCACTCGCAAACTTTTAGTAAAGTAGTGCAGAAAATTTAAGTTGAATAAATAAACTTGAACTTTGTACCTCTAAGTAAAGTTCAGGAACTTGATGTCTCTGTGAACACTCAAGTCACAATGGTTGTAAATGACAACATAAATGTTTTGTTCAGGGAGACTACGACGTGATGGTGAACTTAAACAGTGACACCATAACCAGTCTCAGACTCAAGTTGGCAAATGCAAGCGGAATCCCAGCACATGTCCTTCATTACAAGTAAGTCGGATTTACCACTATAAGCACTGATTTTGTGTCTTTCCTCACTACATGTGTCTCTCTCTTCATGTTGTACCTCTGTTCTCTGGTGTGCTTGTTATATTTCTAGAGGTCAACACCGTGGAAATGACGCACTGCAAAGCTATGGAATCTGTGAGAGGTCAACAGTTGCCTTCTCTTTATACACCGTTTATGATGAGACTGCATTCCATAGGGATTTCTTCATTGATGATGTTGTGCCTTCAGTCCAGCAAACCCAGAAAGGAATCAGTGTGTTCCTGTCCTCCCTTTATGTTGTTGTAAGTATTGTTTTCCTTTACTCGTCTTTTTTTTCTTGCTCTTGACAAACCCAATGTTCACCTAATTTTTTCACCTTTCTTTGAGCAGTAAGTTGTGATATTCTCTTTTTTTTAAATGCCAACAATGTTCATGAAAACTCCAAAAGAAACAATGAGTTGATCAATTGACTGTCTTGTAAACCTGTGCAGTGGTGCTCCATTGTTCAAAAACTTTTAAAACGAGAAGGGCGCTCGTAGTGCAAAGCTCCGCTAAAGCCAACACCCAACTCGCCATGTTGTAAAGAATGTGAAAATAATTATTCCACAATCTGCCCAATTATTTGGATCCACTCCAAAATGTAATGAGTTCTTTCTTGGGTCATGCCCCAACCCTCCACAAACTTTAGTTTTTGAGTGAGTTTTTTTTCACTGAGGATGTACTAACATTTGTTGATGTTGTACGTTTTTTTTAATGCAAATTGTTGACAAAACAAAATACAAAATAATGCCAATGTTGTCCTCTTACTTCGGTCTTAACTCTTTAGAAATAATTTAACTTTTAGGAGGTTGTGTAATAGGAATCATTAACCCAAAACTGTGCCACCATCTGCCATGTCTAAAGTGGTCGAAACTCCAAGGTTTCTGTGTCACGTGTTCCATCATCAGTATTTATCAGTAGTAGTATAAATCCCTAATCTTACTTTTCTCTTTCTCCAGTGGCTTTTACCCTGTTTTTAATTGCATGTATTTTTTTTTTATTATTATTTTTAGAAAGACCTTCATTCCACACAAATGCAAAAAAAATTGATGACCTGCATACGAAAACTGACCGGATGTAACCCTCTGGCCCAAAGTTTGCATCAGTTACTCTGCAGGAATGAAAAGATGACAAGGAACCAGAAGGTAAACGATATAAGTGGTATAATTCTACCTTTTTAATGTCTGTTGCATTGTACTTGCTCTTTATTGCACTCCATTAAAGTGTGATGATTTATACAATTATTGGCAAAATGCTGCCTTCACTATGTGTGTGTGTGTATATATATATAGATAGATAGATATATAGATAATATAAAAATGCATCATTTTAATGTGGCATGAAGGTGCTTTATGTAATTGTAGCTCTACAGCAACCAACACTCTAAATGCTGATTATTATTTTGATCTAATCGATTGCTTGCATCACTTTAACCAGTGCTAATCCCTTTACGTGCTCATTACAGGTTTCAGTTGTTGAAGGCTTATACATGCTCTTCAGAGAACTTTTGCCCCAGCCTGGCTCAGAACGAGGCGAGAAGGTCATCAAGGACACACATGTCTTTGAGAATTCATTGTACTGCTGGGCATATCTCATTTCAAAAGCTACGGTATGATTATTCTCTGTATTATCTGAAATAGGATTTTATTAACCCATATTATTATTTACCCATATTAACTCCTATGAGGGTGATGAGATAAATTTTCGGTTCATACTTGTATGTATTTATCAACGTGTCCTACACACTATTCCCAGTTAAATAGATTTTTGTTTTGTTTTAAGTGATCACTTACGACTCGTCCTATTGTGATAGAAATTGGCAACGAACTTTGAGAACTACGCATCAGTTACACTCACATCTGAAGACGACAGCCGATTCTGTGAACCAGTTAGAGTGCCTGGAGTGCCGGGGGCCTTCGAACGGGCACACGTTCTCCAGAAAATCAAAGGTAGAACTAAAACAATGAATGTCATAATCCCATACAACTATTGTAACTGCAGTTTTTATGCAAATGATGAGATTGCATCATAGTTGAGACAAAGGGCTAATTACAAAATATTCAAAAGTAAAATACAATTTCTTACAATTTTTGTTTTTTAAAGGGGCAGTAAGCGATTTTTGAAGAAAGCGTGTTTCTCTCTTTGTTGTTACTGTGATTTAACTGCTCTGGCTGGGCTGCGAACCCATGACCACACTTGTCTTAAGGTGTCGACGAGTGATGTTTACAAACCGCACTCTCGCAGTGTTGTTTGTTGCGGTCTGCACCATTTTTTTGTATTCAATTAACAGAGCTGCGCCAAAAAAATGGATTTTTTTTTTACATAATAGTACTTTAATACTAAAGGAAATTCAAAGGCACTTTGTACTACTCTTACTTACACAATCTGCTGACTCGTTTAAAATTTTGTGAAAAAAACTGCGCTCGTTTAATATCACACATCAATGCCTTCTACCATCCCACATTTTCTGATAATAGGAAAGCCACTTTCATCATTGCTACATCATACACTCTGAAATAGTTTGTCCCTGGATTTCATGTCATGTACTTTTGTTTAGATGGGAAGAAAATTCCAAACTGCACCGAAGAGGTTCTGCGAGAAACGTCATTACAGAGAGCCACGGACATTGAGAGAATCTTACTCAGCTTGCCTTCGTACATTAGGACATATCCTCTCTGGATTCCTAATGACAAGATGATTGGTCAGAAGTATGTACCAACAACTTTTCATTGAATTACTGCAATTTGTTTTCTATTGGCCTTGAAGTTGAAAAAGAAAAAGAAATAAATATTAATATTATATATATAATTATTAATTATATATATGACTCACTCGAAAGCTTTGAAACTTTGGCCGTTGCAATAGTAATTGACGTCCAAATCGGTATTGGAATAGATTTCTTATCTTATTCTTCATCCATTTAACAAACATTTTGTTTAAGACAGAGGGTTATCCTCAAGTCTAAAATGCCACTAAACTAAACAATTACATGACAGCTTTCAGGTCAATATTCAGAGGACTTTTGGGAAAATGGTCGAAGGATTGAAATCTCACCCTCGTCTCAATGTGACCCCACCTCTACGTCTGAAGGAACTAGGACAGGCCGATGTCTGCCTTGTTCTGCTGAGTGAAGGTACTTCAATCCCAGTGGACGGCCGACCCTTTCTTTGCACATAGCATGTTTCAAAACGCATTGTCGTCTTTATGGGTTTGTGCTCTTGACTCCTCATTTTTTTGTTTGTGTTTGTCTCTTTGTCAGATAACCTCGGCGTTTCTCTGTACAAAGACAAAGGATCTGCCGATACGATCAGGGTGCACAATTGTCTGGATGGCAAAGAAACCGTTGTGGATGTGAATGTACTTGCAGCCCAGTGAGCACCTGAACCTTACACCTTGTATAAAAACAACCAGTATAGAATCAGTCAGAAAGTGTGGTGATATAAAAGAAAGTGAATTCTGGGATTTTCACAGCCCCTGTCTTCCATTGAAAGAACATAGCATGGGATTCTTTTTCTATTTGACCCATAGAGTGCAATTACCATAATCCTTCACACCACTGAATTGTTGTCTACTGTTATTAATTGTTGTCTACTGTTATCCAAAGCATTATTTATTTATTTCCTGTTTGAAAGTGAGTATAAAATTATGTTTTGACTTTGGTAAAACCTGTGCCAAACATTTGAGTTGTCCAGTTTTTGCAAGTGCCCAACCAGCAGAACTTCAATAATATTTTAGATATTGTGTTTGCTTTTTCTAGTTGAATTAGCTAGTTTGTTTTAATTATTAAATGTGTAAAATAGTACATGAAAATGCCAGAGCCACCAGGATATCTATGTTTATCTTTACATATTTACCCTCATATTTAACCTCATATAACTTGTAATATTGGAATTTTTCTTAACACAGGACTGGCGACCACAGAGATGATGGAGCATTTGTCACAACCAGGACTCCAAAGGAAGCCATACTGGTAACGGAGTCTTGACATAACGAATTAGGAAAACACTTTACACTTTTAAGTATTCAGCTTCTACAAGGGACGACCCTTACCAATACACTTCAAACAATACACAAAACAGTTATGAAGTTTCGACTTGATTGACAACAGCAGTGTGTACATTCAATTGCTGTGTCGAAGTTTGCGAACCTACATACTCACCCTCGCTATTTTGAATGCATTAGTAATTTCTTTCCCAGACGGTTCACCCAAAAATGGTTAAAAATAATCAGCAACTTGGCTACGTAGCAGAAGGGGAGGGTACCAATATATTTTCAAATGTGTGAAAATGGCAGCCCATAAAATACGAGACGTCATCGGGAACAGCAGTGGCGTAATTTCTCAATATCACAAGAAAGTGGGTGACAATTGTGGTCACATGTTGTCTTACATTAAACAACAGCCGTGTTTGACTACCCTGTTGGAATTCATCCACTTTGCCACTGAGTATAGTGTGTACAGTGTACCACATGTACATTTACTGACTGAAGTATCCGATTTGAAACTCAACAAATTTTTATTTTCATTAGGTCCTGATAGATACAAGCTCATCCATGGAAGAAGACTGCTATGGAAACACAGGAATAAAGAAAATCAACGCCGTGAAGGAGCTCTTCGATAACTTTGCGTCAAGAAGCATGGCTTATGATTTCTATCATGTCATTGGCCTAGTGAAGTTTGACTCAATGGTGAAAACTCTTCACACATTTACTGAAAATCTGGAAAAGTTCAAGGTAAAAAATTTGAAGCAGCGTCCTGTGCAAAAGAGGCTTCTTTATTTATTGCAATGTTGTAATCTACCTGGACACAAATGTTGAAAGATTTCGAATTTTTCTTTACATTTTTTAGGAGCACATCCGCAACCTTGAGCCACAGGGATGTACTCTGCTGTACGATGCCTTACGACGTGGGTTGTCTGAGTTGGAAGGGGTCAAGACCAAGTTCCCAGATTGTAGACTTCGTATCATGTGCCTTACTGATGGAAATGACTCTGGGTAAATTCCCTTGTACGTGCTAATGTGCTGCACTGCCACCTTTCCCTTTAACCACAAAGATATCAAATGCTTGTGATGACAAATGCACATTTGTAATTGCCAGTCAACTCATGAGATGGCTGGTTGACAATGTAATCTCCCATTGTTTATTATCCATCTCGATCAGATTACCCAATGCAGGGAGGTTATGATTAAAACTTTTAACGCATCCTTTATTATTTCACAGACTGACACTTGGTAAACCTTGGTCACACAGCTTTTCAATATTTGATTTAATTTTGCTATAATTAAAGATTATTGTGTCATTTGGGGTCAGCTGAGGTCATAGTCTGAATATTTTGATGTTCCCACAGATCTTCGATCGAGCCAGTTGCCATTACAGCCAAACTGCTACAATCTGACATCATTGTGGATTCAATCCTTCTTGGAAATGTGGACAACAACATGTTGCATGGAATCAGCAATGCAACAGGTACGCTTTTATTCTAAGTCGATTTATAGTTGAATTACTAGTATAGTTAAAAAATTTTATAAATGTGTACCATTCTGTGATTTTGTTTTTTCTGAGATGCACATTATTTTGACTAAGCAATACCAAACTGCAGTGAGACTTTTCAAATAAATTAGTCAGATTTTCAAATGCCCACAATTATATCAACTGAATGAGCCATCAATTAGGTTCCACTTTAGTGATCATCTTTGTTTAGGTATTTAAAAAAAATTAATGACTTACAGTAGTAGAAAGTGTAAATTTTAAAAAAAAACCCACACACACGCACACACGAGTACTGTGCTTTACCCAACAAGCTTTATATGCTCTTAGGCTTTTGGATATGCACATCAGGTTATGAAAAGTCACTCTGAAGTAAAAATCGCTTTCTAGTCTGTCATCAGTAAACATCCTGTAAATTAAAAACTAGGACTTAACATAAATGCAGATGCAGCACTGCAAATATGTGATGGTGTGTGAATCCTCATGTTCTACTGTTTATGCTGCTGTAGAAATAAACCCCTGATAACATTTTAATAGGCTGTTTTTTTGACCTGTTGGTGGCACTAAATTAAGAAAGTGCTATATTTTGTGCCACAGACACGGGTCCATTCTTAATAGTACATGTTAATCTTGTTGGTTAATGAGCGTCGGCTATCTGTGCATTTTGCTTCCAGGCGGTTGCTGTTTCAAACCACAGACGACCAAAGAGGGTTTGAAGCTCTTTGAGATCGAGACAGTTCTGTCTTTGGAGCAGAGGAAACCCAAGAAAAAACTTGACGCATCGTCTGTCAGTGAGGTCAGTGAACTAATTACCATTCTGTTTAGAAAATGCTCTAAATTAAACGCAGCACGATACCGCTTTGACGTTGCATCTTGTCTTTGTGTTCATTATTTTCTTCTTTCCTGCTGTTCTCTGTTACAGCGTACTTTAACAAGTATCTTTGCAACTCATGGATACGATGAGTGTCCAGATACATCCTTGCCAAGCCAGTTAAACAACAAAGTGACAGGGACGGAGAGGTGAGAGATAGAAACAACCAATGAAATGCATGACCCATCATCTTAGCAAAATTTGCTTATTCAATCACAGTGCCTAAAAAGTGCAAATTCACTTAATAAGCATTTAAAAAATGAACACAAAAATTTGGTGGACAGGTTGGCCTTAATCCATGATAGCCATTTAGTTCTTATTTAATTTTGTTTTAGCACCCCTAGGGGCAGAATGTCATTTTGCAGGATGTGGCTTAGGGCTGAAGCAACCATTGTTTTCATTTTGAATTAATATTAATAATTAATTAATTAATAATTAAGATTTTTCTTCTTCACTGTGAGAAAGTTAAAAAAAATATGCTCCCAAGTTCCTAAAACTGAAGAGGACTTGTACTGGCACATTTATTTTTATTGATAGTTTTTTTTTTTTTACAACTGTACACTAAAATGTAAATGGTTCCACAAATGACCACAGCCAAGCGTTGTCCTCTGAACCTTGTGATGTCTTAACTTAAACAAGGATATAAGGCTTATGAAGAGCTGTGCATTACATTTAAAAAAAAAAAAAACATTGATTGTCCAAAACAGTGCTCTTAAAAAGAGGCTTCGGGAGTCGAAGGATGGCCGTTTCATGGAGAAGGACAAACGTATCCTGGAGGAGCTGAGGAGCCTGCATTGTGACCCCCATCCCTTCTTCAGAGTCTTTACGTCAGAGTCAGACTTCAGTAGGTGACATTGTCTCTCCTACTGGGCTATGCTGTGTCGAGATCAACCCACGTGTATTTGCAAGAGAAAAACTGTTAATCGTTTTATTATCCATTATTTATTATTAAACTGTAGCCCTTAATACCTATTATGCTATTTCTAGCCAACATTCATTGTGGTGCGACACTGAGGATGAGACAAATTGTCTGAAAAATTAAAGCACCATCAATATCGCGACGTACAGGATAGCATTCAGTTGATGTAGCTCATAAACGTGTAATCTTTCATAGCAATAACGTTCAATTATTTTATTTTATTTTCATCTTTTCAGCATTCTGGAGGATTCTCATGCAGGGCCCTCCTGACACTCCGTATGAGAAAGGAGTGTTTGAGCTGTACTGCCAGTTTGGTCCCGACTACCCAGTGAAGCCTCCGCTTGTTCGCCTTGTCACACGAGTATCCTGCCAAGATACAAACAACTGAAAAGTTATTACAGGCCGCGACAGGAGGGCTGGTATTGTTTTCACCGTGTGCGTCTCTTAAAATGTGATCCTTGAGACACCACAGGGGCGAGAACTACCACAGAGGCTGACAAATATTATGTCCGACTGTGTGTGGACTGATTCTGTCACTGCAGTATCACCACAACTGTGCAAGATGCAGTCATAAAACTTTACTGGTGTGTAGTTAAGATCAAGGCTAAATAAGATGGATGTGGTCTGCAGGGTTTTCTTAACAGGCTCACAGATATACCACTGCAACATCAACAGCGTCGGCCGCATCTGCCACAGCATTTTTGACCGCAGCTACAATGCCAACATCACCATGAGAGACGTCTTCGATGCAGACGTTGGACATTGGTGGATCCAGTGCCACAGTTCATACCCCAACATCTTATCTGTCCACTCACAAATAAGATGTTTGTTGATCCTGTGAAAACGGCGTACGGCACCGTGTATGAACGCAAAGCCATCGAGGAACACCTCAAACGGTGAGTTAATTTATTGCCGATGGCACTAATTATCTCCGCCAGGGAGGTTTATGTTTTCACCTGTCTCCTTGGATTACGCAAAAACTACTAAACCAATTCACCCAAACTTAGTGGAAAGTTGGTGACTGGGTCTGGAGAGAATCCATGAAATTATTGGTGCGGATTAAGAAGCCAATCCAGGAATTTTTTAAATGACAAATAAATCCTTAAGGTTGTCAGACCACTTCTTTCCTTTTATATTTCTACTATAAGAACTGGACAGTCATGAAGGATTGTCTCGGCCTTGGCCGAAGTATACGCTCTACTGAATTATATTCTAGTCAAAAGTGAGTTATTCCCATGGCAATGGTTTACAAAAGCAACATGAATCTGTTGTTCATATTATAAATATGGCATTTATTTATTCCAATTTTCTCTTTAATAAGAAATTTAGTAGTAGGGACCTACAAATGTTTGGGTGTAGTTTTCACATAGGCCATTACTGGTTTCTATCACACCCCGCATGCACTTTTACATTTCATGAATGTATTTCAAATAAATACACAAGCAGGTGAAACTCTGGCTATAATTCCCTGTTGGTATTTGTGTCATGGAGTTTGAAAACCACTAACTTAACCGGCGTCTTGCAGACACCAGTATGACCCGATGGCTGGCCCAGGACATGACCTCGATCTGAGTCTCACAAAATCAGACTGGGACATGAAGAAAATGGTGATGGATCATCGATCTCGTCAAATTCAGTGAATCTGTGGATCACGAGGCTTATTTGAATTGTGTTTAACGTATATAACCCTAAACAAGTTATAGAAGCCTTAGTAAGTTTGCACTAAATAATCTCTGAAAAATTTTATTTGATATAAAGCTTGTTTGAGTGTCTTTTCTTTTCCACATATTGAATTTATGGTTAATCACATAATTAACATAACACAAGTGGATGAATTAGGGACCTAGTAGGTCAATAAAACCTTTTGAAACCTTGCTTCAAAAGGTTTTATTGATTATAAATCTGAATCTTCAGTTATTGTGACCAGTCTTTACATGTTCATGTAAAAAAAAATGTATCGGTCAAATTTTTTTCCAGATTGTCAGTTATACCTTTTCATTACTGGAGATGTTAACTACTTTTAAAAGTTTTGAATAAAAATTCCAAGTTCTCAGAGTTTGTCTTGTTAGTGATTACACAATACACCATGAAAAAAGGACACAGCCTATCTTCTATTTTATAGGGAACATTATTTTTTGTTTACCTCGCTTCCTGCATATAGCGTACAAGATGCTTTAAATTGTGCGACACTATTTTAAAAGCCACGAGAGGAGAGGTGGGTGGAAAGAGGGGGAGTGAAGAGAGAGAGACCAGGAGCAGTCAAGTACCCGTTTGTTTCTCAGACTGGTTCTCATAATGACAATGATAATTCTGACACTTGTAGTCATTGATGTAATGGTGATGTTGATAATAATAGTTGAGTTGATACAAGGCTTACCTGGTACCATAGGCGTGTCTGGAACCTTTTGTTAGGGGGAGGGGGGTTAACGCAAGTCCGTGTCTGACCAGCTTAAAAATGGTCAAAGCCATATACAGTATATGGTTTAAACTTAATATTTAACGAAAATACAACAGTATTTGGCTCAGCATTAAAGTAAGTTTTCCAGTCACAGTGAGTTCCCCTACCCAAAAAGTCTGATGTTCTTCCTTCACAAATGTGGGAATGATGGTCCACAATTATGTTAAAATATTGCCTGGCACATATTCTTGGGTATTTCTTTTTTATTGTTATCTGGCCCTGATTCCATAGACTGATCTTAGATGAGAAACTTTAGAATGTGTTTATCTTCAATATTTTTAATTTTTAGAAGTGTAATACGTTTGAGCACATACAAAATGGAAGGCAAAGAAACATACTCTTGTAGAGTGATTTTTATTCCTTCCCCCGCTGAATTAATACCCTAATAAATATTGTCAATAGCATAGCATAGATCTATGACCAGGATGCAGCGACTTACAGGCGTTTTATAGTGGTTTATCATCGGTGACTGAACAACCAATCATCGCCGACGATCCTGCCTAGCGTCACTTTCAGGGAACAGGAAGTGATTCGGTCGCCCTAGAAATAAATGCCGTTTTATTTGAAAATGAAAGAAATAAAACCTCTTCGTATCATCGATTTGTCAACGTTCACTTTTAATATACACATAAATAATTCAAGCCGAATCGTAGTATTTCACGTTTACACGCTGAAAATGTGGATTGAACGTCGGAAAACGCCTGTTCCTTGAATGTTTTATTTTGAAGACCGTAACCGGAAGTGTTTTAAATCGGTTTGGTTAAACGTTCAGTTGCGCTGCTTTTTCTGGTGTGGTGTGGAGGACTGTGTGTTCGTGTGTGTGTGTGGAGTTCAGTGTCTGTTGACTGCAGATTTGGGGAGAAACGGGAGGAATCAGGCAGCAGGTGAGTGTTAATAGATCCACTCAAGAAGGTTGTTGTTGTTTATTGTACTTCTTTCAGTTTGTTTTACATTCGCTGTAAAGTTCGATTGGAAACTGTGGATTCGACTTCAACAGGTTGCTTCACTTTAGACGCGTCATCGATTGTGCCAACTTAAATTTGAAATGACAAAATAAAGTGCCATTACTCTCAACTCATGGTTGAAGTCACAGCATCTTATTCGTTTTACTCTGGTGTGCGTTAAGGGGTGAAACCAGTTTTGCAGAGGTTTGTAACGTGCACCCGTCCTCCCTGCAGAACCAGTTTACACCTCCACGTTTGGTGAAATCAGTTCACAGCTCTGCTGCTGTCGTGTACGTTGAACTCCCCGCGAGGAAGACTTGCCTCCAGAAAGGGCCGCGGGAGTCGTACTGACACTACATCTTTACTTTTCAGAAAGAAGAAATGAAATACACGTGACAAACATTTGCATTTGCATTCAAAAATTGACGAGAATGTTTTCTTGTGTGTGAAACAATAAGAGCCAAACTTGACAAGAAACATAAATCACTATGGTTTTATTTTTCTGTCAGTCTTATAAGATGAGATATATTATTCCTTTATTCGTCCCATACAACGGGAAATAAAAAGCGGATGGCGAATATAAAAAAACGCCAACAACAGATATGTACAAAATATGAAAATAATAAATAATAAAAATACATAGAGCAGTCACAACAATTGCACATGGAAAGTAAGTATTTCACATTTAGTATTTGCAAAGTGTGTGTGTGTGTGTGTGTGTGTGTGTGTGTGTGTGTGTGTGTGTGTGTGTGTGTGTGTGTGTGTGTGTGTGTGTGTGTGTGTGTGTGTGTGTGAGAGATTCGTTCTCCATCACTGATGATAGGTTATAGACTGATAAGTGGACTTAAGCTGAAAACATAGCCAATCAGAATCATTTTCTGATTGGGACAGTATTAAAGAATATGTGTTTAAGGCAGTCATTTTAGTTTTAGTTGTTTAGAACAACAGCGCAGCGCTGTGTCACAGAGGCTACACCAGCAATCCTCATTAAAAGGAATGTTATGAGAAAAGATCCTTCTAATGATTTTGTATTAACACCTCATAACTCCACGTCTTCCGCTGCTTGTTTATGTCCTTTCCCCAGAGAGATGTGGTGGGTGCTGTGGGTGCTCGCCGCCTTGCTGGCTCTCTTCTGCAGTCTGGATGTGTGGTACTTCCTCAGGGTTGCGGCGGTGGTCCTCCGGGCCTGGCTCCAGCCTCCAATCTGGGACGTCACAGCAGAGCAGGTCCTGACGGGCCGGGTCACTCCCAATGACATCGACATGTGCCACATGAACAATGCTCGTTACCTCCGCGAGTGCGATTTCGCCCGCTTCTCTCTCTACACTCGTAACGGCGTGTTCAAGGCCACGCGAGCCCTCAAAGCGGCGATGGTGGTGGGGGCCACCACCATCCGATACCGAAGAGCTCTGTGTATCGGTGAGGGGTACGAGCTTCGGAGTCGAATCGTCACTTGGGATGACAAAGCCTTTTTCCTGGAGCAGAGATTTGTGTCGACAAAAGATGGCCTGGTGTGTGCTGTCATGTACTGCAAGCAGAGTGTTGTCCGCATCAGCCCGGACAAGATCATGCAGCATCTTTGTAAAAGAAAGGTAAGAGAGGAATCTTCAATACATAATGCAAATTGCACATTGGTGAGGTCTTGATAAATGCTTCGATCATTGAAGGGCATTGACGGTTTGCTCCTTGCAGGTGGAGTGCCCCGAGTTTCCAGAGGACCTTCAACACTGGGTCAACTTCATCTCTGCCAGCAGCCAGGCGCTCAGGGCAGAGAGTGGACTAGAGGAGAAGAACAAATAAGGCCTTGCACAGGCAGCTATTAAGATTGTCTTTTTGAGAGGCAGCTTATGTATATATAGCCCGGGATTCAAAGTCTTCTGAGAGAGAACTGTCTTCTGTTGGCTATTGACATCCAATCCACTAGACTGGAACACACTTGTGCCTACTCCACTCTTATGCTAGACCCCTAACACTGAAAAAAAACAAGCAACATACCTCATTGTTTTCAGAGGCTTTAAAACTTATACACTAATAGGGAAGTGACATGATCATTTAAAGTGCATGTTCATGGACCAGATAATCACTAAATCAATGCCTGCTGATGCACTTTCATGCTGTCAATATGCATTATGGTGCATGTGTGTGCAGAAAGCCTCACCAGGAGTTTTAGTTTGAATAATTTGTTTCTGTTATAAAATGTGAAACTGTGAAGATGGTATGATATGAAACCGCAAAATCAATGATTGTTGATAGAAATCAGGAAAAGGTTCAACACAGCAAATGAGAATTTGTCCAAAAGTATTGTAAAAAATGGAGATTTACAGTAAAAATAAAATTGCTCTAAGTGTCACTCTATAAGGAAATATGCCACGTAGAAAAGTTTCACCTGTGTCAGAACAACATTCATTCAGTTCACATTACAAGTGTACATTAATTCATCTAATGAACAGATTCCATAAGGTATATTAACAGTAGCTCAAAAGTAACTTGAGCAGTGAGCCATAATTAAGTAACAGTTCACGACAGGCCGTGGTGTACGCTCATTATAGCACAGTTAAGGGGCGTTGTTCGGCCAGACGCGAAGCGGACCTCAACCTGTGCTTAGAGCTCTCGCAATTTTCTGCTACTTCACTGAGTGATACGGACCTGTGCAAACTGATTCAACGTCATAGCCGTGGAATATACGCTCAAAATACTACGGCTATGAACCTATCAGATTGCTTGACTTGAGCTACCCGTTTTATAATGTTATTTAAGAAATACATGCCTGTCAATATTAGTTTGGTCTCTGGTATGAGTAAAGGCTGACACCGTGAACTGGATGTATACTACAGACTAAGCGGTGCATATATGTCACAGTATACGTATAAAACGTAACTTTTTACAGTGCTATTTTCTTAAGAACAGAGCTAGAATGGAACAAATGTTTTAAAATGTCTATTTTATTTTTGTGTTGTCCAAAGTCTTACTGTCGCTGGTGCCCCATGGGGTTGCCCATGGGGTTGTGATGCACATAGGCAAAAGAAATCATCACGCAAACTGAAGTTTATTCATTCACTGCGGACAAACAGAGAACAGACAAAATCGTGGCTCCTGTTGCTTCTCTTGCTCTGGTCAAAATACTTTTTTTTAAATGATTATAATTTTATCCTCCCAGGTGCATGTAGCCCCTGTTCCTGGTTACCTGTATAGAAATGTACCTACAGTGCTGCTGCTTTGTTGCTTCAAAGCAAACTAGCAAATATGAATACTCATAACAATAATACTATGAATAAAATATCAGATTTTACAGTTTCATTACTTTTACAGAAAAAAAGGCTGGAATTCTTGCTTAACCATTCAGATCGTGTTAGTGACTTTGGCTTTGTTTACATGCTATGTTGCCATGGCGAGTCACACATAACTATACTTATAATATAAAACTTTATTCAAACAAGGTTAACGGGCGCTTTCAAAAACTACACAGGAATAAAACGGCATACAACGAAACATCAGAGGGCAACGTCAGAGAACACGACAGCCAATGGAATCACGTGTCGTCACAATCCACCCGGAAGTCGCCGATCATTCATTCTACCGGTTTCTTCAAGTTGCAGGTGCAGCGCATCCCATGGTAGCACTGCGGACCGGGCGCACGGTGAGTGCCGCGCCTCTAAAAACACGCTCGTGCCGTTTTCTTGTGACAGATGTTTGCATGTCGACGTTGAGAGGACTTTAGAATGCAGGACTTCACTCGTGCGACTGTGGTCTGTTTTGTGTTTTTTTTGCCCAAGGCCAACATCCGGCTAGCAGCTAAGCTAGCTAGCTAGCTAGCTCTAGCTCTAGCTCTAGCTCTAGCTCTAGCTCTAGCTCTAGCTAAGCTAGCTAGCTCTAGCTAAGCTAGCAAGCTAGCAGATTTGGCTGTCACAGCAGTTTCAGCGGGGCAGCGTTAGCTCCAGTCCTCTCAAGGTTGAAGTGGATGATCGCAGGACTGTGCCACTGTCGTATTTTTTTAAGGCGTAATATTATAACAGTGAGTGAAAATATATGACCTCTTGTTTCTTATGCGCATCTGTTTTATCCTGGATGCACTTAGATTCATATTTAACAGCCCAGTGTGGTCGTTGAATTTAGTAACTGCTCTCACAGCTGTCATGTCAAAGTTTGTGTGTGACAACAAGGCAGCAATGTGCTTAACATGAATTATAAAAGGTATTCGAGCAGGTGGACGGGCTACTGAATACTACAAATCACCTCACAGTGTTGCACAGAATTTGCATAGAGATGCAAAACCCACGAGGAGACACAAAACAGGTTGCCTAGTTGAGTAGACAATCAAAATTGGATTAAAATGGGTTCAGGCATATTTAACAGAAGATTTATACTTGCACTACGTTGTAAGATAGTAATACATTGTCTCAAACTTAATTGTATTAAAGGCAGTGGAAAACAATAAAGTCTCACGATTCAAAAGAACTGTAGCAGGCCTGTCCTAAAGTATCTGAGGACTGTTGGAGCCACATGTCAGAAATGTGTTTTGGCCGCGAAGGTTTCAGTGCACGGCGTCGGTGCAAAGACCTAAAGTACTGCACTCAGCAGCTGGAACCTGTAAAGACAGCAGTAAAGTAATGGAGCCTACTGAAGATAAATGGATTTATAATGACTTAACACTTGCAATTCTCTTTTAATCATTATTTTGGCAATTCTTTTCTTTCAAGTGGAGGAACTTTTAATTCATCCAATCATTGATCTGTTGAATGCACCTGTTCAAAGTGTATAATTTGACCCAAGTGCTGTTTGAACCATAGTGCATGTACTGTTGTTCCAGAGAGATGTTGCTGCTGGTGTTGGGAGCCCTCCTCCTGCTCTTCTGCACTCTGGATGTGTGGTACTTCCTCCGGGGGGCCCAGGTGTTCATCCAGGCGCTGTTTCAGCCCAGAATATGGGACATTCTAGCTGAGCAAAGAATTGACGGCATGGTGCTTCCCCATGATTTGGACTACATGGGCCACATGAACAACTCTCGGTACCTGCGGGAGTGTGACTTTGCTCGCTTCCACCATTACATGCGAAACGGGCTGTTCATGGCCGCACACAAATTGGGGGCCAAAATGGTGGTAGGGGCTTCCACCATCCGGTACCGGCGCTCTTTGGCCTTCCGTGAGGCTTTCGAGATTCGGACCAAAGTTGTCGGATGGGATGAGAAGGCCTTTTACTTGGAGCAGCGCTTTGTGTCCAAGAACGACGGCTTCGTCTCTGCGGTGATGCTCTGCAGGCAGAATGTGGTGAAATGCAGCCCAGAGAGTATCATAGAATATGTCTGCAAAAGGAAGGTGAGTAATGGCAGAAGATGGAGGAAACCCGTACACCGGTGGGATTCCTGCAACTAGTAGTCATTTTCTTTATCAATTCTTTTGTTTGGTCTGGAAGGCTTTCAAATATATATATTACAATAGTTATGATATTAGCTATCAAAAGTGGGCTATGTAGAATAGCACAAATGTGTATGATTTGGTTAAAACTACCCCACTGAGAAAAAAAGCTATGGAATTTTTTTTCTCTTGCATTTCTTAGTCCAGTGGGGCAATAATAACAGACCCCCCAGTTTTTTAATCATAGGCCTCTACCAAATGGTAGAGCTGTCACGTCATTGTAAAAGTACCGATATACATACATATACCAAAAATAGTGACAAAAGTCAAATAAAATGCTAACTTTTTGAAGAAATAAACAGCAAAAATGTTTTTGGGTATGAATTAGTTCCACTTTGTTTCTGGTGGTGTGCCACAAAGAAACTTTCTCCTGTGATCTAGAACACCACACTCCTTTGATCTGGTACACACACCCCCTGAAATCAAAGTGATCTGTAATCACCGGCTCCACGCACTCTCTTCATCAGCTCTGTGTCATCAAGGGAGCTGTACCGATGCAAATTGATTGGACGGTGCCAATGCACTAGACAACCAGGGTGGCATGCAGGTTGAGCAGGCAGTTAAAGGGTTAAAAGGACAATTCAGACGGTAGTTTTTCTCACATTCGCAAAGTCATAAACTAGTAAATTTGCTTGAAAAATGGTTCAAATGATTCATTTAAAATAGTAAATTAATTTTAATAATAGTAATTATTAGCAAAAATGATAATTTTTCTTTCAATAGATTAATCTACTAAATGTTGCAGCCCTAGTTTGGGCTGTGAATGTTAGGAAACAGTCACAAATGGCCATTACAATGATGATGTTGTAAAATGTCTGACCAACTGACCAAAACCTAAAATATTTGATTAACTATAATGTAAGACAAAGAATAGCAATAAATTATCATGTTTAGGAACCTGGAATTTGAAAAAGTTATGCTTTTTTTCCCTTTAAAATTTGGTCGCCGCTTTTGTTTGGTCAATAAAATGTCAGAAAATTGTGAGTTCACAAAGTTGAAGATGATGTTTTTAAACATATTCAAACAATAAAGTAGAAACTCCCCAAATATTTGATTAATAATCACACGTAAGATAAACAAAAGTATCAAGTCATCACATTTTAGCTGCTTATACCTCGGGATGTTCTGCAACTCTGCTTAAAATCACAGCTTTATTTTCTTTCAGCATCCTGCTAACTTTTCTGTGTTTGTGTTTGTGTGTGTGTGTGTGTGCAGATCGAGTGCCCTGTGTTTCCTGAGGACCTCAAACACTGGATCAGCTTCATTTCAGCCAGCAGCCAGGCCCTGAGAGCAGAGAGCGGTTTGGAAGAGAAGAATAAGTGAAGCCACACCGTGTAGACACATATCATTTATATTGCACGCATATATACAGTATACATCCATACATACATACACACACTCAAACACAAACATACAGTTAAACATCATAGAGAATTTTACTTGACTTACACAATTCCACTTATGTTCTGGGTCAATCCTACCTGCAGTGTATTTTTTGTAGGAAGTGAACCGAAGTACTATATAACAGCTGAATATGAAAAACTTGAACTGTTGGGTATTACATGTTTTAAAATGCACTTACGCACTGGAGTCATAACTGACGTTGTTCTATAAGAAACAAAAAAACTTTTAACGCTTTATCCTTGCAGCTTCTTCAGTAGTGGCCTGTGAATAGTCCGGCATCAGACGTCTTCATTCTCATTTAGCAAAAATCCTTGAACTTCAGATAAAGCATGTAGAGCAAAAAAGTTAATCTTCCACAGACATCGATGCATGTTTTAAAACAACCAGAATCATTTTTTGGTGCCTGTTTCTCTTGATTAGTCGTAGTTTGCAGTTATAAGTTCTGAGAATTATGACTTTTATGGAAAAAAAAACAACCACATACAGTCGGTGTGATTGAAATGCTTGAATGGACATCCTCGAACACGTAACGACTATTAGTTTTAATCTTCCCATTTTGCACAAGCAACAAACTCGAGTTCCTGCTAAAAATCGAAGAGGGAATATATATATATATATATATGTATATATATATATATATATATATATATATATATATATATTTATTTATTTTTATTTTTTATTTCTATTGATTTAAGTTTTGTTTGATTTTAGGAGAAAGTGCTCAGATCCAGATTGACCGTTGTGAAAAGCTAATGTTAATACCGTACGAGGTTGCTGGCAACTTTTCAAAACTTGCAACGCACAATAAACAGTGAATGTTTGAGTGATGCTTTGTTTTTAGCCCTTTTCAGATCTGGAACATTTTTCCTTGAATGCATCAAAGCTTTATTTTGTGACCAAAGTAATGTATCGTTCTGTTGGAAGGGGAAACAAAATCTAGTTGCACTGTGTCCAACCTGTTATTCATGTTGCTAATGCACAAAGTTCCTATTTAATTCCTTTGAGTTTGAAATTGATGTATTGTCCTTTTTTGTTTTCCACTTATCATTATTTATGATTTATTGAATTGGATTACTGTATCAGACTTCATTTATTGTGTTTGTTATTTAATGGCATTTTTGATTAAAAATGCTTTGGAAACCATGTCATACTGTTTTTGCCTTGCCTTATTAAGTGCTTTTTATTCAGTAATTATCTGAGATATTGATGAATTGTGGTTTTTGGGTCTATTGAATATAGATCTGCAACAAAACAACTTATTTTTATAATCAATTGTCATTTGTCAAGCAAAAATGCCAAAAAATGTTGTTTATCATGTCAAATAGGAAGTTATCCTACTTTGCCCCATTTATTATTTTAAATGTATTGTATTTTTTTTTAAACTTTTGGTCATATTTTGAAAAGGCATTCAATGATGTCACCTTGAACTCAATGAAACTTGAACTGATCCATGTGCTTTATGCTCACATACAAAGCCCTCCACAACCAGGCCCCCTCCTACCTCGCCGGCCTGCGACTGCACCACACTCCTTCCTGCAGCCTTTGTTCTTCTGAGGCCAACCTACTCTCTCCACCACTCCGGACCAAGCACCGAACCTGGGGTGACAGAGCCTTCTCCATCGCTACCCTCACCCTCTGGAACTCTCTCCCCAAACACATCTGTGACTGCCCCACCTTATAACTGTTTAAAGCCTCCATCAAAACACCTCTTTAAAACTGCTTTTAATTACTTTGCGATTTGTTTTAACATCTGTTTTTGGTGTGTTGTTTTAACTGTAAAATGTCTGAGTATCTTAAAAAGCGCTATAGAAATAAAATGTATAATTATCTTCTTTTTTTTTACATTTTCTGACATATCGACAACACTAGTAAGGTAAGTGTATTTATACAGTGCTTTTCTAGTCATATTGACCACAAGTCACATCCTCATCTAACCGACCTAATACCAAAGGCAACGAGTACCAGCCAACTACAGTGACGCTGGTCATTCTTCCTCTATCGTAGGAAAAAAAGTTGACTTGCAGCACACTGCTGAACGATGCACAATGGAAGGACTCGAAACTGAAATCACCATTTTTAAGCATTTTCACAAATGGATTAAAGGTTTCACAAATCTGAAACTGTTTTAAAGAATCTTGCCCTCTGACAATCTTGTCCAGATTTGACCCGTCTATAAGTATAGTGGTTTTCTGTCTGGACCTGTGCTAATGTGGTCAAGCAGTGGAAAAGAAACCTGAAATCACCATTTTTAGCATGTTTAACAAATCTAGTAAAGTTTTCACTAATCTGAAACTGTGTTTTAAATGATCTTTGGCCTCTCCGTGACAATGTAGTCTAGATTTGATAAGTATAGTTATGGTGGTTTTCTATCTGGACCTTGTAAAACACGAAGGACAGGTCGCTCAGCATTGCAAGTTAAGTTCCACTTAACTTTATATATATACGTATATATGTGTGTGTGTATATATATATATAATATATATACACAGTTGAATATCAAATTAGAAATACAAGTGGTCTAATACAAGTATATATATGTATATATATGTGTATATATATATGTATATATATATATATATACACAGTTGAATATCAAATTAGAAATACAAGTGGTCTAATACAAGTATATATATGTATATATAGGTATATATATATGTGTATATATATATATATATACACAGTTGAATATCAAATTAGAAATACAAGTGGTCTTACTTTGAAATTCGGTGCTCTTTAAAAATTAAACCCCCTCACCGTTTCCGGTGACGCCCCCCTGTCCCCTCTCCACTTCCTGTAAACAAAGCAGCCGCTGTCAAGTTCCTGTGTTTTTCTCGCTCACTGTCTGCTCCATCCCGCCGCCGGAGGACCATGGCCCAGGCCGGCGTGGTGCTGGACAAGGACCAGTTCAACTGCTCCATATGTCTGGACGTGCTCAAGGACCCGGTGACGATCCCCTGCGGACACAGCTACTGCTCGAGCTGCATCCAGGACTACTGGGACCAGGACGACTACCTGGGCGTGTTCGTCTGCCCGCAGTGCCGCCACAACTTCAACCCGAGGCCGGTGCTCGCCAGGAACACCATGCTGGCCGACGTGGTGGAGAAGTTCCGGAAGACCGGACTGCAGGAGGCCGCGGCGGCGGCGGCGGCGCCCGCCGCACACCAGGGCCTCGCGGGGGCCGACGACGTGGGCTGCGACGTGTGCCCCGGCCGGAAGAACAAGGCGGTCAAGTCGTGCCTGGTGTGTCTGGCCTCGTACTGCGACGTCCACGTCCAGCCGCACTACGAGTCGGCCGCGTTCAAGAAGCACAAGCTGGTGTCCGCCTCCACGAAGCTGCAGGAGAACATCTGTCCGCGGCACGACAAGCTGCTGGAGGTGTACTGCCGCAGCGACAAGCAGTGCATCTGCTACCTGTGTCTGACGGACGAGCACAAGGGCCACGACACGGTGCTGGCCGAGGCGGAGATGCAGGACAGGCAGGTAATCGATCAGTCGATAAGTCGATCGATCCATCTGATCGAATCAGTCATCAGTCGGTCGGTCGCTCCATCTGATCGAATCAGTCGGTCGGTCGGTCGCTCCATCTGATCGAATCAGTCGGTCGGTCGGTCGCTCCATCTGATCGAATCAGTCATCAGTCGGTCGCTCCATCTGATCGAATCAGTCGATCAGTCAGTCGCTCCATCTGATCGAATCAGTCATCAGTCGGTCGCTCCATCTGATCGAATCAGTCGATCAGTCGGTCGCTCCAGCTGATCGAATCAGTCATCAGTCGGTCGCTCCATCTGATCGAATCAGTCGATCAGTCGGTCGCTCCAGCTGATCGAATCAGTCATCAGTCGGTCGGTCCATCTGATCGAATCAGTCATCAGTCGGTCTCTCCATCTGATCGAATCAGTCATCAGTCGGTCGCTCCATCTGATCGAATCAGTCGGTCGGTCGGTCGCTCCATCTGATCGGGTCGGTCGGTCGGTCGGTCGCTCCATCTGATCGAATCAGTCGATCAGTCGGTCGCTCCATCTGATCGAATTAGTCGATCAGTCGGTCGGTCGGTCGCTCCATCTGATCGAATCAGTCGATCAGTCGGTCGGTCGGTCGCTCCATCTGATCGAATCAGTCATCAGTCGGTCGCTCCATCTGATCGAATCAGTCGATCAGTCGGTCGCTCCATCTGATCGAATCAGTCGGTCGGTCGCTCCATCTGATCGAATCAGTCATCAGTCGGTCGCTCCATCTGATCGAATCAGTCGGTCGGTCGCTCCATCTGATCGAATCAGTCGGTCGGTCGGTCGCTCCATCTGATCGAATCAGCCGGTCGATCGAAGACATGTGATTGAGGCGTGATATTTTAGTTTAGCCATAAACTTTATCATAAATAACTATAAATTGAGAATACGAATACAACCATAATGTCAACACAAATGCACGTTTTTAAGGCTCAAATCAGTTGACCAATAGTATCGGTCGGGCCGATACCGGTATGTCTGTGAAGGGCTAATATCGGCAGACACATTGCCGTTTCTTCTGTTTTTTAAAAATAGAAGAGGGGTTTCGTAAAAAACGGCTTTTCACAAGGCTCTGATATTATTATCTGGCTCAGGTTGGAGAAGTCTCAGACAAATCAGTTTTTGATTAATAACGTTTGATCTGGTCTTGATGGAGAAATCTCCCTTTTTAGTTTTTCGAATTAGAATAAAGGTTTCACAAATCTGAGGCGGATGTTACTGTGGTTCCCACAACCTGTCTGACAACTTCATCCAACAGGTTCTTCTTGAACTCCTTTTATCAAAAGCCACTTTCAAGCTCAAACCTCACATTTAATGACAAACACACGGACGTACACGTTCACGACATAATGCCAGCAGTAGCCTCTGTATGTATGTGTATACTCAAGTGACATAATCACTCAAATACTCCCAATTCCTGTGAAGTTACTAACGTGACTCTAATTTCTTGTTTTCACTGCATTTCCCCCTCAGCGGCAGCTGGGTGACATGAAGCAGAGCTCTCAGATGAGAATTCAGCTCCGAGAGAAGGAGGCCCAGGAGCTGAGACGAGCCATTTTCTCTCTCATCGTGAGTGCGGTGTCATGTATATATAAATGCAGCAGATTACTAAACAGATGATAAAATGTCTCATCTCTTTAACATAGCTGTAAACTACGACGGAGTATTAGGGCCACATTGTGAGAGAAAAAAATTGGAGTTGGAGACTTTGGGAATACCGTCGTAAATTTATGAGAATAAAGTCACAATATTATGGGAATAAAGTCGTGCTACTACAAGAAAAAAAGTAATAATATTGCAAGAGAAAAGTCATAATATTACGAGAATAAAGTCGTAAATTTACGAGAGTAAAGTCAGAATATTACAAGAATAAAGTTGTAATATTATGAGTATAAAGTCATACTATTACAAGAAAAATAAAGGTCAGAATATTGCAAGAGAAAAAGTCCTAATATTATGAGAATAAAGTCGTAATTTTTTACGAGGAATAAAGTCGTAATATTATGAGATTAAAGTGGTAAATTTGGTCTCTGTGTTATTTCAGTGTAGAAATGTGAGACGAGCAGTCCTGTGCGTTAAAATGAGGAATGTGGAGAAACTTTGTGAAGCGGTAACTTCAGTCCAGGTCAACGAGCAAAAGCGTTTGATAAAGTTCCCTGGTTTCCTTTTATTTTTGGTATGTATGGTCATTTTTCTAGTAAAATCACGGCTTTATTCTCATAATATTACGACTTTATTCTCGCAGTCTCACTTTTATTGTTTTTCCTCAATGTGGCCCTAAAACTCATCAGCAGCAACTCACTCCGTGAACAGCTCATCGTGTGACACTGTATTGTCATCACGACTGCCACACACCTTTCGTGACACCGAAAACCAATGTTTGCTCTGTGCCGCCCGCTCAGCGCTCCGCCCGGGCAGCGGCGGAAGAAAGCGACGGCGTTTTCACCGAACTGATCCGGTCGATGGAGCTGAAGCGTTTCGAGGTGAGGGAGCTGATCAACGCCCAGGAGAAGATGGCCGTCAGTCAGGCCGAGCAGCTGCTGGACAAGATCCAGCGGGAGATCGCTGAGCTGAAGAAGAGCGAGGCCGAGCTCGACAAGCTTTCCCACACCGAGGACCACGTCCATTTCCTCAAAGTAAACACCGCTCACATTGATTAGTTCCTTCAGATCTTCAGGATAGAAAAAACCCCATGCGACTTCAACACACGCGTCAAACTTCCTTTCCCTCTTTGTCTGTTGTGTTTGTGATTCCAGAGCTGCCAGTCCCTCCACGCTCCACCTGTGCTGTCAGCTTTGCCCCCCGTCACAGTCGACCCCAGCCTCACCTTTGGCCCCGTGATGACGGCGGTGTCTGATTTCAAAGGACTGCTGCAGGAGGTCTGCCAGGGAGGATTCGTCAGCATCTACGAAAGAGGTAGAAGCAAGAGGGTGGTGACAAACTGGTGGGTTGTTTCTCGCCGTTTTAATCGTCTCCGTTCATGTGATTTTGTTTCTCGTCTCTGATTCTGCAGTGAGAGACGTGGTGATTGTAGGTCATTTTTCAAATCCTGCCGCACAGACGGACACGACACAGTCGGGTGATTCTGGGTCAAACGGACTAATGCAAGCTGCACTAGGTGAGTCTGTAAACCGGTTCCTGCTCGTCTTTACATATACAATAAATCGGCCACAGATACGTTGAGCCTTTTCCCTATAATGTGCTTCAATGGGGAAAAACACTTCATTTAAGATAATCTCCGTAATTATAGGATTTCATTTTAGATTTTTGTGGACAGGTGTAAGTGTTTATGACAAGACATGTCTGTGAGAAATTTGGTGGTGACTGATCGCTGCTTAAGCACATTCTATGATGTTTTTCACATTAAGCATTTTATAAAGGTCCCTCCTGCAGGTCCTGAAAAAATATTACAAAAGCAGAGATGTCAATTTCCTGAAAAAAGGGTCCAAAATGTTATTTCAGACATAAAATGTTTTTGTATGCAATTTTAGCATATCCTCAGATTTAGCAAATCCTCAGCACCTCGTAACCCTTGACCTTCGTGTGTGCCCCTTAAATTAGTAAATGTTTTCATTGATTATTCTATTTCATCCACTCTGTTTCTGATGCTTAGCCAGGTCCTGGTTGTGTTTGATTATTAATTACTGATGTCATTAGGAAATATTGTTATAAAAAGCTTGGAAGGTCTGACAGGTATATGATATAAATATCAATGAATTCATGCCGTTGGTAAATAATTCTTGACCTTATCATCCGTACTGCTTTTTATTGATATTTTTCATACTGTGGTTTGTTTGTGTGTCCAAAACACGTAACCACACCATTATCACACAGCGGAAACACTTTATTCAGCTCGGTGGTCGATAGTGGAGTTTGCTGAATCTGTTCCCACAGAGAGATGCTAGTCGTAGTTCCTGCTCAGACTTTGCAGTCAACCGTCTTTGTTCTTTTCTTTGTGCTCGCAGCGATCCCTCCGCCTGGGCTCGACCAAAGTCCCGTGAATCCCCTCAATCCTTTCCTCGCTCAGGCACCTGCCGTGCCCACGTTTGCCTTCTCACCATTCGGTAAATAGAGACATGATCAGAAACGACACACTAGCATGTAGATGTCATTTCGTACAAGTAAACATGACGCAGATTGTGTCACAAATGTTGTCATTTGTCACTGCAGTAAAGGTATTGAGAAGTTTTACTTTTAAAGTTAAGCTTAGCAATACAACACCACTATATAAAAATTGTATGCATTCATAATTGTATTTCAGTACCAAAGTAAATGTTCCTATGAGATCAAAGAATTAACCCTGTCAGTGTTTAATATTTTATCAGTATTTTACCACAGAGTAAGCAGCGTTTTAATATCATACCTATTTGTGGTGGAGATGATTCTTCTGTCGGGTAGTTCGATCTGTTTTGCATGTAAGAAAAAAATCAATATCTTCAAAGTGCCTAGTAACAATCTCAAACTTACAGTACATGAGGAAATGAAGTTATATACAGATTAATATCTTTCCATCAGTAGGGTTGTGTTCAGGGGTTAGATTGGATGTGAATTTCACATTTAGATTTTCAGACTGTGGCCATGGATATGTTACTTTATTCAAAACAGCTGCAAAAAAAAATTGATGTCCTCTGTCTCACCTTGTCGAAACAACTGTAACTCAGTTGCTTCTTCTGTCATTTTCTGTGCACATCCTCACTTTTCATCCATGAATATTGTAATTCTCACATATCCCACATATATTATTGTTTATTTCATTGTGGTTTTTTCATAGGCAACCTTAAAGTGATAAGTGACGTTTGAGGTTTTATTTGTAAGATTATCATCAAGTATTAAAATTGAAACTTTTAACGAGGCGTATTACTAGAAGAATTGTTGAGTATATTTGTAAGCTCCCCTTTTAACATCTCAGTCCTAACATTTCTGCTGCCTCATGGTTCTGTTGAATAATAATAATGATATCACGTCTGTCTGCTCAGGTGCCAAACTCTCCTCAGGATCCAGACAGAGGCACTTTCAGCGACGCGCTCACCCCAGGAGGAAATAGACTTCTGTCACAGCATTTCACGTGCACCCACCTACACGGACTTGGACACCATTTGACTTGACTCCCCTCACAAATATGTACTGACACGTACAAATTGTACATTTTAGCAATTAATCTCTTGGCATACATCAATTCCATCGGTTTGTTTTCACCAATAAGCTGTACTCGCATCTTGCATCGTAGCGCAGGTGGGAAAGAGGCGAAGGGGAAGGCATTTGGACAAAGCAGGACTGAACTCACTGCATCTTATTTCAGCATTTTCAAGGAAAATCCACCTTGAAATTTAGTACAATTTTAGTTTTTATCAAGCTGTTATTTAAGTATTTGTCTCTTTTTTTAAAAACCAAAACTCTGCTCACACACTTTTTGCTCTACAGACATGTGTAATAATAATATATTGTGATGTTTGGTGTGCTGGCATTGAAAGAAAAGCAAATGGGCGATGAAAAAGACAAGATGTTCTCGGAGGGAATGTTTTTTTGCATGTGTGCTGGTTCATATTTCATTGTGTTCTCAGCACGTCCTGGGCAAACGGGTTGACTGCGCACACACAGGAAGCCTGTAGCTCTTTTATGTAAAACATCATGTCAAATAATTGTCATGTGGATGCATCTCCTGCCTACCCGCTGTATGTCTTCCCAGTAAAGGTGGTTCAATACGAGGTTGCTCTCTGCTCGGTTGGCTTCATCTGGGTGCGGCCTATTTCCTGGTGTTGCAGGCTGTGACTGGAGGGCGGCAGGTGAAACGTGAGAAGCTGTTATCACCGCCCCTGTAAACTACGCCCATCTTTGTCCCCATCCAGTTTCTATTTGTGTGGGTGTGAAGGAAATGGCAGCGGCGACTATTTCTATTGAACAAGACCAGTTTTGCTGCTCGGTGTGCCTGGAGGTTTTGAGGGACCCCGTGACGATCCCGTGTGGACACAGCTACTGTCTGGGCTGCATCGAGGACTACTGGGATAGGGCCAAGCAGAAGGGCCAGCCCAGCTGCCCCCAGTGCAGGCAGCTGTTCCATCCGAGACCCCTGCTGAGCAGAAACACGGTCCTGGGCGAAGTGCTGGAGAAGTTTCAGCAGACTGCCCTTCAAGCCCAGCACTCGACCAGACCCGGCGAGGGGAAATGCAGCGTTTGTACAAGGGGAAGGAGCAGAGGGGTCAAATCCGGCCCGGTGCGCCCGGACTCGCTCTGTGCGGCTCACCTGAGAGTCCACGAGGAACGCGGTCACGGAAAGCACCACAAAGCGGTCCCGTCCTCGGGTCAGCCGAGAGAGAAGCTGTGTCCGCAGCACGACAAACCGCTGGGGCTGTACTGCCGCACCGACCAGCAGAGTGTGTGCTCCAGGTGTGTGAAAGGGAGACACAGCGGCCATGATGCAGTCCCGCTGGCGGACGAGAGGACGGCACAACAGGTGGGTTTGAACTTTTGAGATGCAAAAAATGATTCTCTCATTTAGTCGTTCAAATGCTGGGGGAGCTCAGACATCTGTAAAAAAATAAACTCGACTCACCGTTAGGTATATAAACTCGCTATTTCTAGTTAATGTTATAGCCTACATTACACATTATGTAAATTTGCACATCAAAATTCAGACTATTATTATTTGAATAACATTGAAGACATAAAGATACTCAGGCAAAGTTCTCAAGTTCCACTCTGCATGTGTTTGTATCCACAAATCTAAGTGAATGACCGACTAAACCAAATGTGTATGAAATCTGTTTGTTCAGATTTGATTAAGTTGTGGCTCCCTCGTTGAGTGTTGACGCAAATCACTGCAGGTCAGCCGCTGGAGGTTTTTTAAAGGATTTATTGGCTCCATAAGCTGTGTCCCAGTCACTGCTGCTGCTCAAACTGCGGGCGAGTGGCAGTTTGGGCCAAGTCAGGGCCCAAACTGGGCCTCCAGTTGTTTTTACAATAGGGGAATTCACCTTTCCCTTGCAATAACTTTGCCTCATGTCTCTCTCCTCACCTATCTGGAAGTGAATCTATAAGTAAAACCTGATTTAAATAGACCTGAAACTCTTTGTAGAACCCAACTTGGCTAAGTGTAAAACGTGCTGTATGGAAAAGTCAGTTTCTTTGGGGTAAAAACAGACACAACAGACCCTTGATTTGTAAATCTGGAGTCTGAGATGAAGGATGGTCTGATGCTTCAGCGTTTAAAACATTGAAAACAGGGAGTGTAAGATGTGCCCTATAGTCCTGGAGCCACACAGTGTTGTCCAAAGTGGGCTTTTTTGGATTGATAGACCAAAGGCTTTTGCCGTGCAATCCAGTCCTTTGACCGTAGACAATCTGAACTTTCCATCTTGAAAGAGAACCGTGAAAAATGGCCGAGCGGCCCAAAGGGACTGGCGGCTGTGTGATATTCATCCTTTTGTGTTCCAGAAAAAACTCCAAGAAGCCTCCCTGAAGTCTGCGCAGAGATTGAAGGACGCGGAGAAGGAGCTTAGATACATCATCAGAAACGTTAAGGTGAGTGTTGGAGCTTTCGAATGTGTTGACATGCCGTGTACGGTCCAAAGACTGGTCTGTGGGACTCCCGGAGGACAGCAATCTCCATCTGTCCACAGCACTCCACAGACGCAGCGGTGGAGGAGAGCGAGAGGATTTTCTCCAGGCTGATCCGCTCCATGGAGAAACAGAGCTGCGAGGTGAAGGAGCTGATCCGGCTGCAGGAGAGAGCGGCCGTCAGTCACGCCGAGGAGCTGCTGGAGAAGTTGCAGAGGGAGATATCGGAGCTGAGGAGGACGGACGCCGAGCTGGAGAAGCTGTGCCGCGCTGAGGATCACCTCCACTTCATCCAGGTGGGAAACAGGAGCCGAGCCAGGCGGACGCCGCTCCGGCTCGTCCTTTGTCAACCGTACGAATATTTCAAAAAGAATGAGCGAGAAGTTTGAAGTTTTCGAGACGCAACGACGGCCACAGGTGCTTGCCATTTCCTGAAGCCTCGATTATTGCAACAGCTTCGTCACACCCGCCTGTAACCTCTCTACACATTCCTCGGCATTATCATTTTCAGGATTTATAAGTATTTGAACCAATTCAATGACCTTTCTTTGGAAGAGTGTCAGCGCCAGGCGAGAGTGAGGTTGATCTGAATCAAATGTCTTTTAAAATGTTGCGTATCGAGAAATAAAGACTAACTGTTGGGGATAAAATGTCAAGATTAAAGTTGAACTTTTAAGAATATATCCAACTGCTAACATAAGCGCACATGACTGCCTCTACAAAAAAAGCCTTGAAGCTGTACTTCAGAACCGGTCTTATTAACAGGAACATCTTCTTTTAGCGTATAAACAGTGTGAACACCACTAGGCCAAAGAGATGATGCATGTTTACACCATGCAGTCAAAGGATGTAATGCATTTGACTGCTTCAACCCCCCCCGCCCCAAATTTAGTTGGATTTTATTCTTGAAATATAAAGAGAAAAAAATTATTCCAAATGTTTTCCCCTGTAGGCCTGGCCCCAATTGTCTTACAGTACAGTTAAGGCTCTATATATCTGGGCTTGTATTAAACCTTTAATATTTACTCTTTAGAGTCATCTTAAGAGTGAGTGAATAATAAAACACTTTCACCAAGTGATTTATTCCTACTAACAGAGAAGTCCCCCTTTTATGCTTTTACATTAGTTTAGTCTGTTGCACCAAAAAAGTCTACATATAATAATGATCCTTGCTGACCTCTAATTTGTTTGTGTTGCATGTCACCGCAGAAGTCCAAGTCTTTTAATTTCCCGACAACGGCCTTGGAGATGCCCAACACTGACGCACCAACATATTTAATGTACAAAACCACGAGAGAAGCTCTGGCCAGGCTGAAGGAAAGCGTGGACGAGACACTGGAAAGAGAATTCAACAGAATCTCCGAAAAGGGTACATTCTGTCTTTCATGTGATAATCTTTCATAATTTTTATCATTTTTTTGGAAATAATAAAAATGTGAATTTTTCTACAAGAGATTTTTCTCTGTATTTGTAGTAAATTCACTGAAGGAAATCTGCAATCAAAGAACCTCTGAAAAGACCAAAGGTATTCAAATTAATGTTTTTCTTTTCTTTACAAAGAAGCTAAAAAATGTAATCTGTATCAGTTCTAAGTTTGTAAACTCTCTTATGAAACAGCAACAAATGCCGACACAGCATTGAACTCAGAACCGAAGACGAGAGACGATTTCCTACAATGTGAGTTAAATCATTTCATAAACCATATACAAAAAGACCCAGATTCATAAAGCTTGTTGATACTCTGTAGGTTTAGTTAATCATTACTCAGAATGCAAAAAAAATATTTGATATTCTGAACTGTTGATGCACAAAAGAAAGTGAAGAGTTGGTTGTAGGGAGTGAAATGGCTCAAGTTTTAAATCAAATTTAATAAAAATTTCCTATTACTATGAAATAGTATGTTGATATTCTTGAATGTGAACTGCTGAATGCAGCATGCCAAGTATCAGACTTAGTTTGAGCTCAGTGCACCTAGAAAACTCTCAGCTGAGTTCTGTCCATTTCAAATCAAGAAAAAAATGACTTTAAATTTCAATTATGGAATAACTTTTCACTGTGACTTTACTGAGTGAGTTTAAATTCATGTAACCTAAAGAGTGATGTCTATTAAGCTTTTAAGTTTAACGACTTTTCTGATATTAGGCAAAGCTGTGAACCTGGTTTCTGAAATTATAGCAATCAATTGTAGAAAGTGATTGCATAAATTAACTATATTTGAACAGGCTTGTTTTTTGACCTGTTGGTGGCACTTCATTAACACGAGCGGCTCAATGTTTCCATATTTCCATTATTTGAGCCACACTGCTGATAATAGAAATGGATCAACAGTCTATAAAAACTAATGTTCATCTCCTATGTCCAGATTACAACGACATAAGTCTGGATCCAAACACAGCCAATCCTTATCTGTGCTTCTCTGACGGTCGGAGAGGCGTGAGCACACGTTCGGAGCCGCAGCCCTACCCGGACCACCCGGACCGCTTCACCAGCTGGGCCCAGGTGCTGTGCAGAGCCGGGATGGCCGGCCGCTGCTACTGGGAGGTAGAGTGGGCTGGAAAAGGTGGCGTCTCCGTCGGCGTCTGCTACAAAAGCATGAGCAGAGGCGGAGGAGGGAGCGACAGCAAGCTGGGGCACAACGCCAAGTCCTGGAGCCTGGACTGCTCTCACTCGGCCTGCTCGTTTCAGCACAACAAGGAGAGCGTGAGCATCGCCGCCGCCGGCTGCAGCAGGATCGGAGTGTATCTGGACCTCAGAGGTGGGACCATGTCTTTCTACGATGTTTCTGATACGATGGTTTTACTTCACACAGTAAAGGCCACATTCACCCAGCCGGTATACCCAGGGTTCTGGGTGGGATTAGGTTCAACTCTGAATCTGTGTTCTCCTTAACGGATTAGCTTTTCACTGAGAATAATAATGAAACGGAAGTCAGATGTTTGTGCTCAAAGCTGAGATTTAATGACCGTGTAAGCCAGGAGCAGCAGCAACACTTTGGTGGTGAAGGTGAAGAACTGGCGGAGCTTAGATCTTATTGAAGGCAGCGACATCTACACTCTGGATCTGCAGAAGACGAAAACACAAC
Organism: Scophthalmus maximus; assembly: GCF_022379125.1. NCBI lineage: Eukaryota > Metazoa > Chordata > Actinopteri > Pleuronectiformes > Scophthalmidae > Scophthalmus > Scophthalmus maximus. Next base: position 20,705,063 of record NC_061519.1, read on the forward strand.
AACAAATAGGTCAAGGTGTATATGTATTTAAAATTATTTATATTGTCTTGTGATTCATTGTAAATTAAATAAAGCATTTAATGTTAGAGACTAAATTTTTTTTGGGATGAAACGAGAAACATGTCTTTAACATCACAGCTAAAAAAAAGGGAGACACAATTTGAAAGTGTTACTTACAAAGTCCTCAAACTTGACGATCTCCTCCTCGAGGATGTCGGTGCCGACCTTGTCGTCCTCGACCACGCAGTTGATCTGCAGCTTCTTGATGCCGTAGCCCACCGGCACCAGTTTGGATGCTCCCCACAGGAGGCCGTCCATCTGCACCGAGCGCACGCACTCCTCCAGCTTCCCCATGTCCGTCTCATCGTCCCACTGAGGGAGAAAACAAGAGGGAGAGACGGTAATCTTAAGAACATGAGTTACACCAAATTACCGAATGTTCAATTTAAAACCATTTCTTTGAGTTTACTTTGGGTTATATTACACTGGGTTTTCATTTTGGCTGAGTAAATTAAAACTAAGTTCACTTGACTATAATTCAGTTTTGTATTGCTTTTAAACTTTTTTGGAGTTTCTTTGTTCTAATCTAGGAAGATAGATTTTAGCGAATGAAGCAGCAGATTAAAAGATTATGATCTGAACGACACAGTTCCAGGTGGTGCTGACACATACAGGTTTGACGTCCAACAGGATTGAGGACTTGGCAATGAGGGTGGGTTTCTTGGCCTTCTTGGCTGCATACGCATCCAGGCGCTCCTGCTTCAGGCGCTCTGCCTCCTCATCTTCATCATCACTGCCGAACAAGTCAATGTCGTCGTCGTCGTCGTCATCATCGCCATTTTCTACTTTGGCTGGAGCAGCCTGAACTGGAACAGTCTGTAAAGTAAAAAAAAGAAAAAGTCGTACACGAGAGCTGTTCAGAGAGCAGATTGCAGTTTCTGGTTTGAAATCTCTGCTCGTCTGCAAAGTTAAAATGTTTGGAAGTTATGGTTGCTATTACTGTTACATGGCCTGCCAAATTGCTGACATTGCTTTGGGTTTAAACCGTTTTAGAAACAGCTCTATGGTCATTGCAGAGGATGTCGTTTGTGGTGCAGTTGAATTACACAGCATTATACAGATAGTTCTAAATAACAAAAAACTCTGTATGATGCAATACGGTTCAACAGCACCACACACACACTTGAGCCTCCACGACAATTACACAGATGAAACACCACCGTCTGAAAAGAACCTTCAAGAAGGGAGGATTCATTCACTGCTGTATTACAGTGCCAACTGACTATGTTTTAGCCAGTGAACATGTAAAATATATACTGTAATGAACTTCATCATCTACCTTAGCACAAGGGACGGCTGCTGGTGCAGGGTTTTTTTCCAGCACAGCTACTCTGGACTCCAGCTTCTGCAGAGCTGCTCTCATCTCCACCACCACTAAGAAGCAAAACACATCAGGAAAGGTCATTCTGTTAATACTGTGAATCCATAGGTGAAGAAAAGCTCACACGAGGAAAAACACACACACACACACACCTTTATGCAGAGAATTGTTTTCTAGCTCGAGGCTCTTCATGCGTGAAACCAGCTCCTGGTCTCCTGCTGCATGTGAGGATGACTGTGGAAAGACAAACAAAGATTCATTGGCCGAGTGTCATGGCGAGATCAGAGGCTGAAATTGAAACGGTGGGGAAGTAGGTGAACCATCATCCAGGCTGAGATCTGCCGCAAGTCTGAGGTGAAGCAGCAAACCACAAAAATAATCAAACGTGAGGGTTTAAAAAAAACAAAAAAACATGCAAGGCTCATTAATCAATCAATGATTTGAATACACTTCACACGAACACAAAATGCTGATGGTAAAATTTACTTTGTCATGTCAGCATGCAGGTTGTTTTTTCAACAAGCCATTTGGTGAGAAATTCTCATTTTTCTCACAATTAATAAATTAATTGTTCAACAACTGGGAAAAAGTTTCCTCGGTGAGTTCCATCAGAAGATTGATACCAACTTCATTACTCTCATTTACTGTCAATGGAATCACAACCAGCATTGCATTAAAGACGAGGCAGGGGGAAACTGTGCGCCTGGCTCTGCCCAAAAAACATTGAAATCATGAGAAATACGATCTTTATGCTGAGCTAAGCAAAGACCCATATGTCAGTAGTGTTGATCTTCTGATGAAACTCGTGGAAACGCTGACAATAAGTGTATTTCCCGTGTGTCAGATTGTTCCTTTAAGTTTTATCAATAACAACCGAGTTCTGACATTTTTATTCATTTTTATTATTTATCGTTACAGGCACAATACATTAGCATTTTAATTGTATTTTATATCACCGCAGTTATCAAGACAAATAATATCACATGAAATCCGTTAGAGGTCGTGTACAATGGCAAAAAAACAAAACAACAAATAGATGCAGTACGATGGGTGAGATGCTGGTACAGGGTGAGACATCTAGTGTTGTTGTGTTAACAGGCAGCAGCGGACTCAGCCGACACACCCAGCAGTCAGCCTCAGCCGCGCAGCGTTCCCATGCGAGGCTGAATGCGGAGGACTTACGTTTCTGTGCTGCCGTTTCTGCGGGCGCCCTTTGACGTGCTGCAGGGCCGTTTTCACCTGCGCCAGGCGATGTACAACGTTAAAAAGGTGAGGAAGGAAAACGCACAAAAGGCGAGAAAAACAGAAGTGGTTGTTGGTAGAAAGACGGCGGCTGCACGTGGATCATCAAGAGTGGTCAGTAACGTGATAGAAACTGATCTTTTAAATCAACACTGAATCAAATGCTACCAACGATGCCTTCAGTGTACATTTGAGCATGCGAGATGTTTTCAGACAAACGAAAAAATAATTTGTTGGAACACTTGTTCAAGCACAAATGACCACATTGGTAGTAAACAGTGATGGCGGGCTGCAACTACAATTATTTTCATAATCGGTTAATCTGATCATTATTTTCTCGATTAATCGATTAGTTGTTTGGTCCCAAAAATGTCGATTGTGTTCCCCAAAACTCCCAAGATGATGTTTTGTTTTGTCCAAACAAAAGATATTTAGTTTACTGTCACAGAGGAGCAGAGAAACCAGAAAATATTCACATTTAGGAAGCTGAAATCAGAGAATTTTGATCCCCCCCAGAAATACTACTTGAACCGATGATTCGATTATCAAAATAGTTGACAATTAATTTAGTAGTCGATTACTAATCGATCAACTGTTGCAGTTCTACAGTGATGTAAAGACAAACGCATGAAAAACTAAAAGATAGTACAACGAGGGAAGGAAGCAAGCAGAGGTAATGGAAAACAAGCAACAGGTAACATAGCATGCATCTAGAATGGTTCTTCTTTATGTCTTTAAAGGCTAAATGTCCCCTTTTCCACTTGAAGCACTACGCCTCACTTTAACAACTATTCCCCCATCGTAGGGCTGGTACACAGACATTAGCTTGTACAGTCCAGCCGATACACAGGGGGTACAGGTCTGCGGCTCATTTGTTTTACTCGTTACATTTGTTTTTTTGCAGTACTCACTCCGTTTAGGGACTGCTGGATATTCTTTCGGAATTTAGCAATGTCCTGCAGGATGGCATTAGCAGCGTTGTCCTACAGGGCATGCGTGGGGTGAAGCGGTGATGAAGCGGGAGCAGTGAGAAAAGACAGAGAGCAGTGTGCAGCACAGACAAGAAGCAGGATGGTGCATACGCTCAACGTGTAGGATGAAGCAGGTTTATCAAAAGGATTTGGATAAAAACCTGAACAGTCTTTTTTTGGGGGGGGGGACAAAGACCGTGTTGATTAAATCGACGAGAGGATGAGCAGTCGATCAAAAGTAAACATGACCCCAACTTACACCTCACATGGTGCAGTTGTCATTTTCCTGCTTCAGTACATTGAGTCCTCAAACCTACATTGTTTCTGTAAAGACGTATCCCGTTCACACTCCATTGTATGTGGACAGAAGCTGTTACAGCCTGAGAAGCAGAGACAGCTGCCAAACCACCTGACCCTCACGACGAGTCACTTCTAAATCAAGTGGCTTAACTGACATGCACACAGCTGCTCCGGGCTGCCGATGATGTAACTATTGCTTAAAACCCAACAGGCCGGTGACTGATGTGGAGCTGTGCAGCCGCCGAGGGGGGCGGCGTGGGCCGAGGAGGACAAGAAGAGCCAACCGAAAAGAAGTACAACAGGCGCAGGTTTGAAAATAAAGTGTGAAAAACATTAACAAAAGAAAAAAAATTGATCTTTTGCTCTGGAGCTACAAAGAAAAGGTCAGTTTATCAAAAGTTCAGTGTTTCCTGTACCTGGAACTGCTGTGTGGCCGGGCCGTTGGCGCCCTCGTAGAAGCGCGTCTCCGCCTCATCGTAGCGCTGTTTGTCGAACCAGATGTTCTCTGCGGCGAGGCACTGGAGTCCACTCATCTTGGTACTGAGGAGGAAAAGTGAGAAAATCAGGATAAAGTAAGACAATAAAAAAAAACACACCAAAAACCGCATTTCAACAATTCATGTACCGGGGTGTTAAACGTGTTACAGTCAACACAATCAGAGACAAGAAGTGAGCCACAGATTAATTTGACACCATATTACAGGTTGCAGCCGCATGCAGAGTCACAGATGGAAATGTGGGTGAAATATGGAGACAAATTCAAAGCACAAGACAGATTTCCCTTAGATACAAAACCAGTACGCTGACAATAATCATAACACCGTATTCTGTAAAAAAAAAAAAAAAATTGATTTGAAAAAGGAAATAAATATTCCCCCTCCACTTCTAATTGTGCTGATGGATTTACAGCGGCAGACGGGCGTCTAGACATTCTCCTCAGTCAGTGAAACAGAGTTGCCTGGTCGGCAAAGTCTGGATTATAGAACAAAAACGTCGCCTGCCGCTCGACCGACAACCCCCATTAGTGAAAGCAGAGGCAGACTATCATTTAAACACACATGACTGTACATAGGTTGTACAGTCATAGTGGTAAACTCATGGATATACTGTATTACTCATGGATATACTGTATTACTCAAACTAAATTAACATTACTCAGGATTTTATAACTCTGGGAGGAGTTGAGTATATCCTCCTCGCAATTAATATAAAACGACAGAAATACAGAAAACGCAGCAGAGAAAGCGCTAACTTTTCTGACCTCTGGGTCGACCTTCACTTTCCTGCGACGCTACAGTCGGGCAGCTGAACGAGGCTTAAACAAGAAACTACAAAGTTGTCTGTAAACCTGCGCATCAAAAATATTATACACAATTCATAAGTTGGCATAACTGAAATGGACCAAACAACAATGCAGACGGACAACAAACGAAACAAAAAAAACAAAAAAACACTTGTTTTTGCATAAACTGAAAACACACATCCAGTCTCTCCCATTCGCTGTGTGAGAGGAGCCATACTTGTCCCATCTGGGCCTGCCTTCTGTCTCAGAGGGGCCCCTCTTCCTCTGGTGTGGCCCCCGGCTGCCCTTGCCCCCCTGCTCCGTCTCAGAGGAGGTGCGGTTGCGGCCTCTACTGGACTGGCGGTGAGGGGTGCCAGAGGCCTTCACCGTGGCGACAGGCTGCGCCTGAGACTGCTGCGGATTGCCGCCGCGTCTGGCGTGGAAGGTTAAGGAGCCTCTGGCGTTCGGGCTCCGCGGGGAGGAGGACAGCGGCCCTTTGTTGTGAGAGGCGAGTCGCCGATGGTAGCTGCCCTCGGCCTGCTCGTAGGCGCCGTGGTTGTACCAGTTTACTTCCGCCTGCATGCCCTGCAGTTTCGGGCTCTGGCCGTAAGAGACGCTCGCCTCCAAGGAGGAGCTCAAACACTCGTCTTCGGCCCCAGAGCTCTGGCTCTCGGACTGGGACAGACGCGGGTCACGGCGCAGCCTCCCGAACTGCACGTTGTCTCCGCTGATGATGCCTCTCTCCAGAGTGGGGCCGTTGTCTCGCCTGAGGGCGCTGACTGGTACGGCATGAGGAGGGACTCCTCTTTGCTGAGGGTTTTGCCCAGACTGATCCATTTCTCTCTCTCACGGTGGACGTCTTCTCTACTCACTAATGTGTCAGGTTAATGGAGGAGGGGGAAAGGAAGCAACAAGTGGAATCTGAAGCCATTAGTTCAGTGTGAAGTTAGCGTCACAAAAAGAAACTCGCTGGTTAGACAAGTCAGAAGAAGCTCATGACACAGCCAATAAGTGTCGCCAATGTGGTCTTGAAGGTAGCGAGACGAGTGATTGATCAAAAAAAAAGGCCACATATTTCCTTTCACAGAAGAAATCAAAAATGATTTGTACCCTTGTACAAGAATAGATAAATCCACCTGAGAAGGTCAAGACTCCCTTTTTTATTTTTGGGATGTGGAATAAAGCCCAGAGAGGCTCAATGAGTTCATTGATCAATCTCACATTGGACTTTGAAAAAAGCAAAGTCAAAACAAACAAGGCCAAAACGAAATGTGGGTAACAAGGATTAAGATTGTGTTTCCTCAATATTAATTTCAAATCTAAAAACAGGTGTAGTTCAATTATTTCAACGCTTTAAGAAACCATTTTAGCAGTACAATGTCAACCTTTAGGCAAATCAGGTGAATTATACACGCAAAACTAGGTGAAAAGCTTCTCCGCTCAGAAAAAGTTTGTGTCCAATTATCGAGGAAACACTGTTAATGCATTAAATATGACGACGTGTTTCTTTTTCGCACACCTAAAAAAAACAAACTCTGGCTCACCTTGATTTTGGCATGCTGGATGATAATGTACGCTACCTATTGTGGAACGGAATATGTCACTAGTTCATAGTATTTACTAGGCAAAATAAATCCATGTTGAATTGTACTGAAAATCATCAATGTTTCATGAAAGACAATTCACATGTCAAACATAACCAATGAAACAAGCAGGCAAACCTCAAAAACCAAAGACGCTTATTTCATGCATGGAATAAAACCGATTTTTTTTCATATTAATTATAATAATTATAATAAATGAGCAGATTAATCAACAAAGGAAACTAAAATGTTAGTTGCAGCTGATTGATTTCAAGCAAAACTGTCCAACTTTCCTGGCACAAACTTCTTCAATGAGTATTTTCTGTTTGTGCATCTTAAAGGCACAATGCAAAAGAAACACTGGGATTTTTGGACTTAACCAGAAATCTAAATATGTTACTTTGGGCTCTGGGAAACTTACTACTTAATTGATTTTTATTTTTTTTTTAAATTTTAAAATGTCTGTCAATTAGTCAATGATGGAAATACCTAGATGCAGCCTTAAATTTGTCTATAAATTAATGCTGGTAAACAAAACAATAAACAATATCATGCAATGCATTTTTATAGTAAAAGGAAAGAAAACCCTCTGAAAACGATCTGAGCAGATGGATCAACTCCTCTCTCAACTAGTCTCTCTATACGTTTTCAACCTTTCCATCTTCATGAGCATGTTGCATTTCGTCTTTAAAACTGGGGGTTGCAAAATAATTCTCCACTTCACCAAAACTGCAAAGAGGCCGAGCAGCAGCTGCGACGTCCAACTCACCTTCTGGTTACAGGACTGAGAAGCTACAGTCAGAACAGAATACAAAACAAATTCTTATGAAATAAAACAAAAAACTGTTTCAACCACCAACTATAATCTATTCATTTTTTTTTCGTTAGAGGAGTTTTAGCTGACGGTCAAAGCAACATCCATAATCGGACAGGCTTCCGTGGCCGCTCGAGGATTCCTGAAAGGAGTGGATTATTGATGTTTAACACGAGATTAAAGGCTGGTACACATCTGGGTAAAGTGACGTTGACAGTAGAAGTCCGCGTTGAATCCACGTGTTGCTTCATCACCGGGTGAAGTTACATGTCACAAGTTGGTTTTTTTTATTTATTTGACAGCCCTCTTCTCCAACTTCTCTGACCACGTGGCGCTTCGACAACTCCAAATTCGGAGCGGTTTGTGTGCAACACGAGCGGGTACGCGCTCGGCAAATGTCCCCAGCAGATCACAACCGATGAAACTTCACCGTACTTACTGTTGGTTTTATTCGACGTTTCTATGGCTCGGTGACCGTCCGGTAGCGTGCTGCCTCTCCCGTAATCCGACGGTAGAAGAGAGGGCGCTTCGACGGGCGGACCGTACTCTTCAGTGACACCGGGGGGGGCGGAAGTTAGCTTTTTCGGCTACTTTAGCGAACAAGTTCACTTTTGATCAATATTTATGACAAAAAAAGTAACAGAACACTCACAGGAAATACAAGTAATCATGTAAGGACTGTTAACAGTCAGAAATGTATCTGTTTTCTCCCCATTATTTACATCGGACCTTCAGATTGGTACGATCCATTTTAAAGCAAAGACTACATTTCCCATGATGCCACGGGAGCTGCAGTTAACGGGCAGCGTGCAGCGATGTCTGTACAGTAGGCTGTGGGCCTGCACACAGACGTAACTGTTACTTTATGTGTTTAACTTAGCAAAACAATGTTGCTATTTAATTTAAACAATTTGACAACTGTCAATTAAAAATAAATATTTGTATAAATGTTAGTGACCGAATTTGTTAGTGGTTTAATTTTTTTATAAACATGTACACATAGGCTACATTTACCTCCCCTCTCCTGCAGAGGGCAGACTCGTCGAGCCAGACTACAGACGACAAATCATGTATAAAAAAAAGCTATAGCCTGCAATTCTCCTGTGTGTTATCAATAATATATAATATACACGAGAGGCCTTATTGATATAAGTTTGGTATACTTTCTATTTCATCTCAATTTAGCTAGTTTTTTGTTTATGTATTTTGGATGTGGCTAATATTGTTTGTAATATATTCTTATCATTATCAGTTTATCAGTTTACATGTTAACTTTGACAGGTCCAGCCTGTCAACATGTTTCATTCTTTGCTCGTTTTTAAACACACACTGCATCACATTTATGAGGTTAAATGTCTTTGATCTCTTGCCTCAGAGATTTCAGCTCAATATGGGTGACGAGCATTAGATTTCAGATAACACTGATGAATCCAAACTGAAAAAAAACAAACTAAAACTTTAGTGATAGTAAGTACGTATGAAAGCTGTCAGACGTCAGACCTTTGCTAATCTTCTGTTCAAAGCAAAAGACAGACTTTTATCACATGAATAGAAGTGAAACGTTTTCATCACAAGACTTCTATAGAAGGATTTTAACCATGAGGACATTACATAACCATTTTATCTCTTGCCCAACATCCGACTCACAGTCATCCTCTAAACATTTGCAACATTTATCTGATCTTTTCACATCAAAAGGCAAATAGAGCACGTAAGAGTAATTCTGTGCTGGGCACTCTTAAAAATGAATACTCAGGATTCTGTTTTGCTTTTCAAGATAGACAATTTCTAATCGATCCGTTATCATTCAAATCTGGAAAACATCCTTCCTTGATGCGGGTGTTCAACAGCACCCCTTTCACAGATTGGCTGATATATTTCGTCATCATTCAGCCCTTTCCTTCCCTCATTACACATGGCATTTAGTACTATTTCCCATATCTTCCCATGTGATACAATATGAGTCATATGGGTTTGGTGCTGTCGTGTATGTTGCTTCAGGGGTTTTGATGTCAGTCTACTCTATATGATTTATCTGGGCAGCATTAGGATAGTAGCATACATCTTGACTCAATAATAAATGGTCTAAAATGCATTGACTCAAAACTAGAACTGAACGATTCTTATTATAAGATTACACAGCTCAGTCAACATGAGCACTTTTAAAAGGAACATTACCCTGACGCCTTTTGACTACAGCATCATCTGCTCCACTGACGACGGCTCACTTTCTGGAGCCAAACTTGCTTAACTGAGTTCTCAAATCAAAGAAAGTTCATATTCGAGTGTTGCTATCATAATTTGGCCTCAAGAAGTTACACACAAGACATTAAATGGGTCAGTAAAGTGAGCAGAGTAACATTTTACAATCCGCTGACGAAAAAAAGAGAATTCTTAACACTTTAGTCTCATGGACCCCAGGTGTACTCCATATCATTTGGCTCTATGTAATCTGATTAGTCATAGACTGTATTCTGCTTTATTTTATTCAAAGTTCAATTGAGGTTATTGAGGTAATTTGTTGGTAAATTGTGTTTTATCAAATTTCTTAAATTTTTTCCTGTGTCAAGTCATATTTTACGCACAAAAAACCTTGAGCAAGGCCCAATGTCATTACAGAAGTACTGTAAGGCTGCAGCTAAGCATTATTTTCTTTATCATAATACATCTGACAGTTATTTTTTGTAATAGTGAATAATAAGTAGTTCACGATGTCCAAATATTCTGAATGCTTTTTTTGATCAAAACCCCAAAGTGTTGAGTTTTTTTTATCATAGAAAAATTGGGAAACTGGCAAATATTTACATTTAAATTGACTTTTTTTTTTCCTTAAAAATGACTTAAATTATTACATTTGTTGCTAAAGTTGCTAAACCAACATAGCTGCTAATCAAATTTCTGTCAATAACCTAATTGAGGACAAACTAATTACTTCGTCACTAGAGTGCTGCTTTGGTTTCACTGTCTGGGAAAATATAAAAAAAATTGCCATCTACAGTGAAGTCAGTGGAACAATCGGTTTTTTCCCCCTCTGGGGCCCTTTGGGAGGTTCATCTGGCCTCGCCGAGGGCCTTCGAGGGCCAATCATGAACTGCGCCATCGCATGTTTTAATCAGGCCTGGCTTGTCGCAGGGAGTCGCCTTTCTCTCTCGACCCTAATTTCCTGTCATGTCCCCGACTGAAACTTTTATCTATTAAGGAATGACTGACAGAACTTTGAAAATGAAGGGGTTGACTTAAGGCTCTTTTCATTTCCTTGTATCTTATCATATTACCATATAGTTATTATCTCGCTGAGGCATGGGCCATTGAGGCTTGCCCAGTTAATAATCCCGTCCTTGAGCTGAGAAAAGAAAGAAAAAAAAAACATCTCACAAGAGTGTGCTGAGCCAAAAATCTATCCGGCAGAAGTGTATGAATTTGAATACATTTTTTGTGACTGCAATATACATAAAAACAAAAATTATATTGAACTTGTTCACTGTCATAACTTCAACTGGGTCTCATTAAGAGACATACCATGTAAAAGTCCATCTTGTGTGCGTTGGAGGCTTCGTGTTTCTGCGTCACCTTGTGTAAATTGTGATGCATTGGACCACGAACTAGATGTAATGTTAAAATCAAGCTCGCACATATAAAACTGAGATGTAATGTGAGCTCAGAGAAACTCTCCTCCCAAAATATAACCTGTCAAACTCTGCTCATACGTACTTCTGCACATTGAAGCTCAGACATCCAAGTGAGGAAGCTGAGGACTTTGTGAGTCACAAGAATAGTTTGTAGGCTACATTCAGCTTTACAGGCGTTTCACTTTTTCACATTCCATCACAAGGGAGGGGGGGGGGTAGCAACAAAGACAGTTCTTCCATCACTCCAATTTCAGACCAAACGAAACCACTGAAAATGAAATTAAATGTATCTTGTGCTGCTTCTTTTCTCTCTCTCTCTGTAAGTACTTTGGCCATGTGTTATGTGCGTACAGGAAATCATGAATGAAAACCTATAAATAAATTTAAAAAAAATCCAGACTCTCCAGCTCTGGATCTTTTTTCTCTCTCCCCTTTTGTTTGTCTGTCATCATGCAGGACAATCACAGACCGGTGTGGGCTGGTAAACAATGGCATCCTCTTGCAGTCCACAGCTCGGAGATGTTCTGGTTATTAACTTTCATAATGTTAAAAGACCAAATTTTGCTTCTGTTCAAGGCTCCTAAGGTGTAAAATAGCAGGAATGAGTTCTATCTGTATCAGTTGAAGATGAAACTTTTTAATCTGCAATGCGTTGATGATGAACTGTGATCCATTCAGTACATTTTTTGCAGCAAAAATGGAAAACAATTTAACATGAATATTTTCTTGTTTCCGTAGATTTTCCATAATAAACGGACTATCTTCCGGTTATGGACTGAAAGGTTTGTTGATAATCTCCTTTAAAGTTTTACAGATTTTAACAATGAAGGATGAATCATAACTGATCTGTCTTGTAGAGCAGAAGCTATGATTTGGAAAAGTGCTTAAAACAGAATGATGCTTGAATTTTGAAATGAAGAAATTAATATGTTTTTTTTATGCACAATTAATCAGGAAAATAATCTGTAAATTAACTGATAATGAAAATAACCCGCATTTGCAGCTGTGGTGTCAATCAAGGGCTTCATCGGACCTGTGCTATTCCCAGCTTCAGCTGTGATATTGACATTTTGAGCACATTATATTCAAAAGCTGCCTATAGAATAAGTTTCTAGCTTGTGAAAATACCTGCTGTCGGGATCAAACAGTGTTGCTGCTAAATGCCCGTAACTGCTCCACAAAACTGATACCAGACAATGCAATGCCTGGTTTGAATGCAACCAACCAACAGGTCTGTGTTTGAAAAAAAGAAGCCATTAGCCAACAGGCCGTGCGTCGTTCCATGCAAACCTTTTGTTAGCCTATGTTTGTAAAGAGTAAGTGTCTTATCATGAGCCGTATGGGAAACAGTGATGACTGAAACCTGAGAACATGCCAGCTTTCACCAAGAGGTTTGTTTTGAATCGTTTTTAAGCCACAGGGACACAGATTCACGCCCGGTGAATGACCAGCACCAGTGCCGTGTCCAGCTGTTTGCACCTGAAGAAAAAATGTTTCTCCCGAAAATGAAGGAGCAGTTGGAGGTTGAATATCCCGTGTTCTTTTTTTCTTTTTCTTTTTTTAAGAGCTGCCCTGTTCCACCTTCACATTTTGAAGAAGTCTCATATGACCACGGATGTAAATAATAACCGCAGATGAGCAACATGGAAATGTTTTCCTTGTCAAAAATACAACAATGGTAACAGATGAAGGGATTTAAAAAACCTCCTCCAGATGACATTCTAGAGCGTCAGCTGTCCTTCCATTCCAAACCCCATTTGGCCGCCTTTGGGCTTCTGTGTCCTCCTACAGCTCGTTACCCAGACTGCCTCCTTGGGAAATTAAAACAAGACCATCCATTTGTGATGTGCAACAAAGCATCTGAAGGCAACAGTGTTTCCTATCATCCAGGGGCAATTTTATTCAAAACGTGCAGCCGAAAAGCACCTTCATCTGTTCCTGCAGTCTCAGAGTCATATTTATGCTCTTTTTTTTTTTATTGTCCAGTGTGATGTCAGTTAAAATGTAAGGACATAAGCAGCAACCTCTCAGTTTAGATGCTTGGTCAATTAAATGTTTTGTAGGTTTGGCTTGAAAGAAGACAAATTCATTTTGAAAATGGATGGAATGTTCTCTTTGTTGACTGACTCATCAAGTAATCAACACATTGTTTCATCTGACATTGTGAAAGAATTGGTAAACAAATTTCCAGCTGATGAAACTACAGCAGTGAAACTGGAGCTATAGCTCTGAGGGATGGGCAATGGTGGAAACTAACTAAGTTCATACCTACGTACTGTACTTAAGTTTTTTTGCAGGTCTTAACCTGTGTTTTTCCATTTTATGCAATTCTCCAGGGGCAAATATTGTACCTTTTTCTCCATTGCATTTATCTGACCGTTTATTCGCAAACTGACTATTAATACAAAATCTGATCAACAAATCACAATCAATAATTATATGGTCTATTCTTCATGATGAGTTAAGTATATTGTGATACGTTGACGCTGCAACTTTTACATATTTATACAGGCTATCGATTTATGTGTATACCTTTTTGGGGGGAAAAATAGATAAATACATAATTTCCAAACTTTGTTCATGTTATATGTACCTATTTATTCGAAGACTATCTTAATATACATACATATCTGTGTTCAAGGCGTTCTCTTTGCATTTTTATCAGCATAAAAACATATTATCAGTAATGTATATAAATGCATTCTGTGGTATAACTACTTTTCCTTCTGAATAATTTTTTTTCCCACCAGCCCTTAGGGTTGGCACTACATCCTCAACATGAACAATGTGTTGTACTGTGTCCTCCATTACCACCAGACAAATACAGGTGTTGTTATATGGACAAATACTGTCGTCGACGTTTGCAAAAAGCCATTTTGTGACTCGAAACTAGGCCACTGCCCAATTTGTTTATCTCCATCTCTCTCTCTGAATGGAGATGTTCATTCACCTGATTTTACTCCACCATGGGAGAGAGAGAGAGAGAGAGAGAGAGAGAGAGAGAGGGCAGATGCACGACAGCATCATCATCATCATCATCCTCCTCCTCCTCCTCCTCTCGTGCAAGTTCTGCAGCAGCTCGCAGTGGGGGAATAGGGACTCGTCTATTTTGGGCTGACGGAGAACATGTTCACACCGAGGCTTTAAACAGGGGGAGTGAGTCCTGAAGACGCGCAGAGAGAGAGAGAGACAGAGAGAGAGAGAGAGAGAGGGGAACAACCAGCCAGGATCCCGCACTCCCATCACCGACGCGACGAGGGACACAGCGGACACGGAGCGGGGGGGAGACATGTATTGCAAGAGGCTGCCGGGACGTCGGGGGAAACTCGCGCTCTTCATCCTCTGTCTCCATCTGTGGCCCGGGCCCACGGTGAGTGAGTGGCGCGTTGGTTCACGCCGCCTGACCGCGGATCGGGGGTCACGCCAAGTGATCAGAAGCATCCGAAAAAGTGCTGCAAAAGTTTGCCGGCGCGTCATGCGGGCGGAAACACGAAGCCCCTCGTCTACTCGCCTCTGTCTTTATTGCAACGCCGTGACCGTTATTATCCTGCGGCCCTTCGTCGCGGCACTTGGACCCCGAATGTCGCCGACAAGCTGCGCCGCGCTCATCGGCGATAATCATCCACATCCACCACCACGCCATCCTCCCGCCGTCCCTCAACGGGAGGATGGAGAATGAAGAGACGACTACACTGGTGCAGATGTTGTGCGACAGCTGCCTGCCAGGTTTTCAACGTGGATTTGCATGAGTCACTTGCGTCTGTGTTGTGTGGCACAGCATGTAAAACGCGCAGGGATTTAACTAGAACGCAACTTTGTGGGATTTTTAAAAAAAATAAAATAAATTCGTCTGAGAGGTTTCAATGGGCACACTTCTTGAGAAAAACACTTCTGAGTGTGTGACAAAAAAACAAAAAAAAAAAAGGAAAAGAAAAAAACGAGAAGGGATCTGCAACAAGAGGCGTGTCTGTCCGTGACGGTTGTTTATTGGACTGTGTATACACTGCTTAAGATTCCCACCGTCGCTGCCGCCACCCACTCGCGCATCACCAACTCCCCGGAGCGCGGGAGATGGCGCGGCGCGTGCGCGCGGCGCGCGCGGTGCGCCCGCAGCCTCGCCGCGGATGACCTCACTTTTGTTTGCGCCCTTCGTGTTCGCAGGCCGAGGCGATGCACCCGGACTGCGCCATCATCTCGCAGCACCTGAGGGCTCGGGAGGTCTGCAGCCAGACGAGGAGGAGCGAGGCGCAGCAGAACCGGAGCGACCACCGCGGTGGGTCCATGTGTGTTGATGCTGCTGATGCTGCTGCTGGTGTTTGTCCGCCGTTCAAACGCGGGCGACGCCACACGACGTTGCCCCTTCGAGGAAGAATGCGTAAATAAACTTCGTTTTATTGTTCACAGAACAAAAACGGGCAACAGGTTAACACAAATTGTCGGGGGGGGGAATTGTAATTAAGAAAACAAAACATGGCCTAACTGAATACCCACTGACCCCAACAAACGGGCTACGCCCCTGTGTGGCACCAAGCCATACGCCATAGTGTGTCTAACATAAATCATCTATACGTGCATGCTAAATGTCACGGTACCCAACTCACCTACCAGTCCCGCCGCAGACACATTAACAAAGTTGAACTCAAAACTATAACGCACCCAGAAACACATGGTCCTTTTATTGGGGGGAAAAAAGCGGTTTGAGACGGACTGTGGAGAGAAATATATTTGGCCACAAATCAAGAGATAAACATAAAAAACTTACCCACAAACTCTCATGGAGGAAAACGACATATCTTCAATCAAGTGGGTGGTTTTCTTCTGTTTCTGTAAATGTAAAATGTCTGAAATTGACCATAGGGACTTGTATCCGTGCAAATGTTGTCACCATAGAGGTGTTTCCACACTTCTCTGGAATTTTCAATCGCTGTCGAATTTGCAAATGTGAGGGCAAAGAAACCGGAAACTCCCAGTGCGCGGCAGACCGTGTGTCAGCGGACAGTTAGTGTTTGTATTAGCAGTTCCAGAATGTTTTATTTAACTATACAACTCATAAGACGACAAGATGCACAGGAACCTTCTTTTTTTTTAAAGGTCACAAGCCCAAAAGATTGGGACAAACTGTTTTTTTGTATCTTTAACAGTGGGTTGTGCCTTCCAATAAGTCTCCGCTGGTAGATTTATTTGTAGGGTTAGTGTTTCCCATTGGACTATGTGAGGCAATGGTGGGTGGATGTCAGACCCCTCTAGGGGGCTCCGGGGGCATGCTCCCTCGGGAGAGGAGTTTGTACATTTTAAGTTTGTACAAGTTAAATATGTCAATCTGGTGAACTTTGACAGCAATTGAGTAGGCTAGAGCTATATCAGAAGAGTTGTCTTCATATGTGTCAATCACGACAGCGGCTTTTTCACAACAACAGCGCGTTGCACGACGGCAACAGCTGATTCTCTGTAGTGTACTGAGTGGAGCTTCACTGAACTTTGAATAAACAGGTGTACAGCTCTGAGGGCCGCAGCGGCTCCAGAGCTCTGAGGGACCGGAGCGATTGGCGAACTCTCCGGACAGTTTTTCTGTTCGTTCAGTTGGACGCTCCGCGACATCACTTTGACTTCAAAAGTCTTGTAATTTATGGGAAATTCATAGCGACGGAGAACTTTAATCCCTGTGAATACTCCTTTCATCACTGGCACAACATGACCAACAAAATTCCTCAGATCCCAAGGGCGACTTCTTCGAACGACTTGTTCTGTTGAACCAACAGTCCAAAACCCCTAGATTTTCCATTTAATATCATATATGCTAAAGCGCAGCTGCAAATGACAAACAGCTGGAACCAGTGAATATTCTATATTTTTCCTTGAAAAAATGTCTGAAAAGATTTTATTGTTCCTTTAATACTATGGCGTTGCTGATAAAGGACACGATCAGTTTATGATGCTCTGTTTCAGAAAAAGGGACAGATCAGTTCAAATTATCTACAGATCGATCAGAATACAGCTTTCATGTGAGAGCATCGCCCCATAAGATAAAAAAATCCAAGTCACAACACTGACAGACTATCCCACGTAATGTGACTTGGATTTTTCCTGTAACTGAGCATTGTTGTAGCGAGTTATGGCTCCTTTTAAATAAATAATCTGAATACTTCTTCCAACACTGTTGGTTGGTGGTTTCCTTGTGAAAGCAGCTAAAAAAAAAGCTATTGCGTTGGTAGCACACAAAAGTGTGGGAAGTTTTTTTTCTTTATCTGATCATAACTTAGTTTGAAGAGACTCAAAATGCAGATAACGACTGAACTCTGCAGTGTGCATAAATACAGTAGCAGTACATTGAGTTCATTATATACTAATGACCCTGGCGTCTCCCAAAGGGCCGCACTGTGGGTCTCCGTACTGCGCTACATTACCGAAACCAAGCTGCTCGCTATACTTCATTAGAAACCCCCCCAGAATATCAACACTCTGGCAGCTCCCCTCCACCAGAGGGATGAACTTTAACATTTTCCGGCTAATTTGATCTTAATTGCTCCTGATCGCTTTGAACGCTGGAGTGACGCAACCCTTTGGCGCAGGGCTGCTTATTGCGCAGATGCAAGTCTGCTGATGAATTTCACCGTTGAAGTAGGTGGGTTTGTACCTCCATCAGTGGTAATGCCAACCTTGCAGGTGACATGTGATCGTGCAGATTTGGAGAGTCATGCAGAGTTGAAATTTGGCCTTTGTGAGATAATAACAATCACCAGTGACTGAGTCCTGGTGGTAATGGAACCAAGTAGACGTGTCATATCATCATATGCTAAATACGGGCTCTGTATGTTTTGCCATTGGCCAAAAAAACCCTGTTAAAAATCAACCAATTACTGTCAATGTAGACATGAGAAACTGTTGCTTCAATCATTGTTTTCATCATCAGTTAACCTGTCGATTAACTGATCAACACTTAAGTTATGGATTAGCAAGTCTACGGAATGTAAAAAAAAAAAAGTGCCAGCATTTAAGAATACCTGCAAACTAATGGAATACTTTATTTGTTAATTACCGAATGCTGACATGCTCAACTAAGACATAATAAACATTATATCATCTAAAAATTAGTATCCCCCCTATTTATCATTAATGATCAGTATATAAACATAAAATTCAAGCGTGTCTAACACATTATAATGTAGCTGTAAGCAAATATAAGGAAATATGTTTATACAGTGTTTACAACAATTATAACTTCTATTAACACATACTTTATAAAATTACATCTGTGTTTCATTAGGCTATAATCATTTCCCGTGTTTGTGCACCAGCAATCAATTACGGATGCCTGAAGGTTGTTGACAACTGCATCAATGAACGTTGAAAATCGAATTAAAACGTTTTTCACGCTGAGCTATTTTCTTTTGTTTGGTGAATCTATTGATCAACGCAGATACACCTGCGCTACGCGGCAGCAGGTGGGCTCATTGTGATCAGTGGCCTTTTTCTGTCACAGCAATAATTTAGTGTAGTTTTGATCCCATTTGGATTAAATTTGGCAGATTGGTTGGCGGTAGGGTCTGGCTCTGCGCTATTGATATTGATTCATTTTCAAATTAGTTTTAGTGTCAATCTATGAGGCAAAACATTCACATCACATGTACATATACTATTGAAATTATCTTTAATTCACTTACAGATTGAATTAAATATTAGCAATAAATGTTAACACATGTTTACCACACATAGAGAACAGATTATGCTCATCAGGTTGGCAATATCAATTTATTATTAGTTTGCTGGTCTGCATCCCCTCTTATAATTTTCAAGTTATAATCATTTCATAATGTTTAATCAATTAAATTCCCTATAGCGTAAAAGTTAATTCTTAAACATTTAAAAAATGTAGCACATGTTGAATGTCAAAAAATACACGCAGCACGGGGCAGGCATCTCTGAGTCAGTTTCTAGTTTGATTATGTTTTGATTTTTGAATTAATTAACAATCACATTTTCAAACATTTCTAAGGTATATGTTACGGCTTGAATCATAATGGTTTGAATGGAGTTTGTGCAACGGAACATAAACATGTTTTAGTTTTCTTCACAGTTAAAGTAGTTAAAGCTGACACTTTAATTGCTTTTTCAACCAGGAAAGACAAACATTCTCACGAAGAATTGAGAAAGTGTTTTGAAAAGAGAAGAAGTCATACGACATTGCAGTAGTATTCTGCCCCAAAACAATCATTTTATGATCTGGAAAAAAAAAATTCCATCAAACATAAAAAAAATTGAATTCCATTAAAATGGAGGAACTCATTTAGAAAAGTGAACGAATGTTGCTTGATAAATGATCGTCCACTTCCTTCCTCAGCGCTGCTCTGGAAGCACTCACTTGGTGTCCAAAGTCGTTTCAAACGTCACTGTTAATCCGAAATGAGGTGACATTCAGGCTAAGCGTAAAGCTTCCTCGAGAGCTGCCATTTGATAAAGGCCCAAGTATAGAGTCCTGCTTGATGGGTGGCAAAAAAACGTTGGTTGAAAAGAAACATTTTCAATTAATCATCAACCCCTGAACAGTGGCAGACCAACCATATATTATTCCCCCCTACGTGATAGATCAAAATTCCCCCATCATCAAACACCAATACAAAGATGTCAGTCCCAGCAGTGTAAGTTCCCATAATTCACAGCTTTCTGTGTCACTTTTGTTACATGGATGAATGAGGACAAATGTTTAACACAGATCATATCATTTGGCCTCTTTCGTTGGTGCCAGAATCTTTTCATAACCAGAACACCATGGTTGTCACACTACTCACAGTTGTTCGTATGACTCAGATCTGAATTTAAGCATCTAAAAGTGGGAACTCCCTTATGGGAATATTTTTTCACCACTTGAAGAATGTAAAATTTTCATTTGCATTTGGGGGGCAATCTTTTCTGCAAGAGCAATCCAACGAACAGCTTGGAGTAAACAACCTACTTTTAACTTAAAAAATATTGCTAGAATATGAGTATATTTTATGACGAAGCGTGACCTAATCTGAAATCCAAACGGTTTATAATTGAATAACCAGAACTTAAAGTGACCAAAGTAAAATAAAATGTTAACCTAATGATCAGGCTTCTCCAAATGTCATTCTCATTATGCTTTCTTCTCTTCAAATGGAACTGGTGAACTCATGTTATGATGTGTATGAAGTTGTGTACATGGCGTGCCTTGTGTTCAAGTTTTTAGGTTGTGTGTAATAGCCACCAATGCTAACAATTTAGCAAGCCATCAGTCGGTTTAATGTAATGCAGTAAATGCAACAGGCATCATGGCAGCTGGGAATATATTTTCCCCGGATGTAAGAATTAAATTACAACATATTAACTCATCATCAAATTAATAATTAACTTCCATGGCCTTTGCAATTTTCGAAGACATCGCAAACACATCACGACTCGTGAACTTTCAGAAAACACAGATGTCTGACGGGGTAAATACCACAAAAGAGGGCTATTTATAAAACTTACATATAACACTGTTGAGGGATCACTAAAGTTATTAAAAAATTTTCCTGTGGGGAACTGGAATGTCGATACAGAATTTCAACCAATAGAAGCGGCGATGTGTCACTCAAATCCACAAATGCCAACGTCACAGGAACATTTTGTGCATTTCCAAAACGTCATCCTCTGTGTTGGATGTGATTTCATAACATCCAACACAATTGTTGACATGTTTCAGTCTCGACTAAAGTAGAGATCCAATGACCGAAAGACAAACACGTCACCATTGTTCAAGGACAAAAATGATTATTATCTTCTTCTTGGACATAGCTCTCATGTCAAGACACAAGTTCACAGAAAGACAAACACAATTTGCTTGGCAAATCACACCCCTGGCCCCCTTCACTGCTATTCTTACCTGTGTGGGGCATTCTTTATCTTCCATGGGGGTCAATTGAAAGCAAACGATGCTCCTGATGCTTTGTACCGTTTCAATGGTGTTACAGCGTTGATGAATTCATCTGTTTTCTTTGCTGCCCTTTACTCCACCGTGACTTAAATGGACCCTAACAACCTGCCAGATAACATTTACAGAGAAGCATCTCAAGTTCACTAATCAAATCAGCTTGACCCTCAGCTCTCCTGTCCGTTGGTGCCATTGATGCAGCAGGGTCTGTGCAAACAGCTGTTTTGATTTGTTCGCTGCTGTCTCGGCCAAGAATTCTAATAGGAAGCTGTTTCCTCTCTTAAATAGATGCCAATGTGCTACTGTTAAAACCACCCACACAAAGAATGCCTGGAAGATGTTTCCCGTCTCACCAAATACAACATTTTGAGACCGACATCCAATCCTGTGGCACCGGCCACAGTGGAATAAGCACAACATCGGACGACAAAATCTCTTGATCCCTGACACCAATTACCTGAGCACAGCCATTCAGTCCCTGCTGCAAATGTTCCATTCCCTCTCTCTTCTCCAGCTAATCCCCAACAGATAGGCTAGTTAAGTGCAAGCTTGTGATCACAACCTTTATTTTTAACACGGTACTTCAATTCCAGTTTTAATTCGTCTTACCCAGAATGGATTTCCTCCTCTCATAACAAGGTGCAATTGACAAAGGGCAGTTTGAAAAGCATTGTTTATTAGGGTCCAATTAATTGTGGCTTAATGTGGATTGAAGCCCACAACAGTGAAGGTGTATTTGAGTTATTTCGCCGGGTAATTGTGAACATGGACACACTTTCAAATCATCATTACAGATGACAGGAATCAATTCTTTTCATTGACTATGTTTTTGTGAAAAGTACAGGTGTAATTCAATTTGAGTGTCCAAGTAAGCATTGTCCTGGAAATGATTGACCTGAATGTAATGCAGCTAAGCATTAGTTATGTTGTTCAATACAACTACAGTCTTCCGGCTATAACACGTGTGAATCTCAGCGGTTCTTCGGGTACAATTTCCAGGATCCCAGATTTGACTTCACTCAAATGTCTTCAAATGTATAACTGTAAATATTTTAGACTTTAATTTCACACTGCTCTGGGTCCACCAAAACAAATAGTTTATTTTTGCCTGTATGATACAGCAAATGTGTTTTTGTTTTTGACGGCGGAACAATCTCGAAAAAGCACAAGAGCAATTTTTTCAAGTTATTGTTTTCTGCAGACGTTGGTTCTCCTTGGAAGCTTTTGGGCAAAACACTACTGGTGACTGGTGATGGTATTTGTAGCTGATTAGATCTACCAGGGACATCGTCCAAACCATGAATTTAAATGAGGATTTTATATACTGTGTATATATATATATATATATATATATGAAGGGAAAATTGCAAGGGGAGGGGAGTGTGACAATGGAGCCCAGCAGCAGCAGCAGCAGTAAACCATGAGATGTAGAGGGTTGGCTATTTGAATGGTAAACAGAAAGATAATGGCCCAAATGCAAATATGAATGTGGGCTAAGAACGTGTACAAACATACTTTTTTTCCCTCATTTTCCTCTGCTTATTTTACTGGAAATAAACCTATGGGAAACGACCACATGGTGGACAAAAAGCAGGCACTCTGAAAAGGCAGCGCAGTTAGCAGCGTTTTCTTAAAATACAAACAAAGGCTGGACAGAGAATACAGGCACTTCCTCATTGGCTTCACTTTCCGGAATCAGGGAATACTGAGTACATACATTTTTACATACAGTCTATGGCTGGGCCGAATAAATGTGATGAAATAAACGTCAGCCTCCGCACAAAACGACTACTGACATCCTGCTGAGTGAAGAGTAAGAATCCTAAATTCAGCTGGAGACAGACTGTGTTAATGTTTCTACTCAAAGAAATCACTCCTGGCCTTTTGAAACGCTTACTTTAACGTTCCTGGAAACTTACGGTGCCTGAGGCGCTTCAAATTTTTTCAGAGAAGACATTTCTTTCTTGGGGATGAATTCTTTTAGTAGTTTTTATTCATTGCCGCTGTTGAAATATAC
Source organism: Scophthalmus maximus (assembly GCF_022379125.1). Lineage (NCBI taxonomy): Eukaryota > Metazoa > Chordata > Actinopteri > Pleuronectiformes > Scophthalmidae > Scophthalmus > Scophthalmus maximus. The sequence goes on from NC_061519.1 coordinate 20,728,210, forward strand.
CCAGCATGGATGATGATGGCTGCAGATATTCGCAGCACCGCACTCATTGACATGCTGATCGCTCTGATTAATGTGCATCAGGAGTAAGTTACTCCATCCCATCATTTGTTTAGTCCTGTCAAAACTGTCACCTTTCCTCCGGAGACAGTGTCAGAGACACAAAGGAACAATACTGATTTGCAAATTAATCAAATCTGGAAAAATGTAGGACAGAGAATGGAAATGTGTGTGTGTGTGTGTGTGTGTGTGTGTGACATTAAGCAGCAAAAGCTTTTACCATAATCCATATACAGAACCATAACAAGGCGAGGGCAGTTCCGCTGGACCACATATAAACCCTGTCAGCTGGTTTAATGCACTTGTATAGATTTATTAGGTCAGGATTAATAGAACTATCCTCTTGTGGTTACAAGAGAAGAATGATATGAGCAGGTCAGGTAATCGGGTCACCTGTATGGACTGTAGCTTCTGTGGTTGGCTGAAACGTTTCTTCCTTGTTCTAACTAAATACAACAGTGGCAAGTATGGAATGCTTTGAGAAACTCATTATTTTGCAGGAGTTTGAGACAACTTATTTTTTTTATTATTGAGAAATAATAATATCCCTTTTGTCTGTGATCGCAGGATGTAAAACGAGGTGGGACGAGATCGGATGTTGGCTGCGATCTGAAGTCGGACAGGTGGTCAACCTATCCTGCTCCGAAGTTTTTCAACATTTTTCCAGCATTCAAGGTTTGTCTGTTGAGGCTGAGTTGACGCGGAAACACTGAGAAGAACATGTAGTTCCCAGTTATTTTATCAATACACTAGTTAAAATACAGAAGGTAATGCACAAGCCCCATGCTGTAGTGGGTACCTGTTTTTCTCCATGGCAAAGTATAATTATGCGTTCTTTATACGCTGCAACCCTAATGCAAATTGTTTGAAATCTCGGCCACAAGGTTCATATGTCACCATGTGATGACCTGCGAATCCGCTGTGCCCCCAGTAGTGTACAGTCGTGCCGACGACACTGAGTGAGACATGTTCTCAACTCGTCGTGAAACTCTATTATATACTTCGAGTAAATATCTTTTCAAAACATTTGTCTCAAACAAACCTATTTTGGTGTGATTAATTATTCATAATATCCGTGTGTACGTGTGTTCATAGGACACAATCGTAAAAAATATGGAAACCTCAGACTTCCACTCCTTCTTAGGGAATACAGACATTGTAAATAAATGAAATGAAATGTTTTGTGCTGCACTGCCTTCATAGGATTGTCATCGTAATAGGATCATTAAGGGAGGTTAGGTCAGGATCATTAAGGGATAATGTTCTTTCCTCCTTTAGCTTGATGGAAATCCTGGCTCATAATGATCTGAATTCCAGATCAATAAAACACAAGAGAGTCGGAACTCTGCACATTCTTGTTTAGCTCAAAAGGAAAAAGAAAAGAAAAAAACGGTGCCTTTTTGTGAGTTTGTTTAAACAAACGCACCACAGTCCAGCTAACGCCTGCACCATGTGCTATCTGTGTCGCACACTCGTGTCGATGCACAGACCCACTAATGGCCGGTGCGCGCAGGGATCCAGCCGACAACCTTCTCCTGACAACCTGCTGTTTCCGAAATGGACGATAACCAGGAGTGAAATGGTCCAAGAGAGGAAATGTTAGTGTAGCAGAGTGAATATTCAGGTGCGCAGACATGACAACTTTCCATTGCAATGTGGTCATTTGTAATAGGAGAGTCAGTAAATGTGAAAGAGGGAAATGGTCAGTGGGCATCGGCAAATCGTGCAAATACACAGGTGCAGCAGCGTAGACCTTACTGCAGATCTGTTGGATTGTATGGGTCAGTCTTTTGCTGTGCATGAGAATATAAACATACACAGATCAATTTAATACTTAAAAGAAAAACAATATTATATCTCCCATAGGTGCAGCTTCAGGCTAGCAGAAATATATAGGCCCTATTTATAGGTTTGGTGAAGAGGGTTCAAGGTTTTATGATTTGATAAGTATATGAAGAAGACAATTTACATGTTATGAATATAACTCCTATTTCCCTAAGCAAAGAAACAAGGTAGAACAAATATTGGATGTCAGACCACATAGGTACGTCATATGCTGTATTAAGCAAATCGACTGAAACCCTCATTGACCTTTTCCATCTAGCAAACGTTTTCAAGAATATTTAGGGAGTCAATTTGACCCAAAGACTGGAGTCTACATGTTTTTTTTGTTCGTACTCAGCTATTTCACACCAGGATTTACAGAAACATTTCGCAAAACACAGAGGAGATTAAATATGGGCGGATTACGAGACAATGGCCCCTGAGCATCGGGAAACCCATGACAAACGCGTGAAGGGCTTCCCGACGATCCTACACAGGAGTGAGACACCGGACGTAAGGCGGGAGCGGCGCTGAGTCATTTTGTGTCACTTCCTGGTCATTTCACGTCCCTTCACACTTGTTACTTCAAACTTGTCTGAGGCTCTGGCCCATGGGGGCCTCTAACTCGGTGAGCTAGGACAAGAGTTTTAAGAATTTCTGTCAAATATTTAGTCGACCAACTGTGCTGGTTGCACATGAAAATGAACTTGCCGAAGTAAAAACTGAGACAAAAATGTACCCATTTGTGAACTTTCATCGAGTTTCTAAATAGACGTGCGTGATGTCTCACAGAAAACACTTTGCAGCTGTGGAATCATTTGAACTTCTCCCGGTCTCCTTGCTGTCTGCTCCCACTTCAGGGTATGTTTACAGGAACTGCACAGTTCACGGCTGGTCAGAAATGTATCCACCCTACGAGGAGGCCTGTGTTTTCAGTGATGACGGCGAGCCCGAGTCAGAGGTATACGGACACGCCGTTGTAATCATGCCAATCAGTTAAGCTTATTCATATTGTTTCTGCTTCCTGTACTTGTAGCTTTAGTGGAAGGATGAAGACCATTAGGGATGCTCTTCTTCCGAGACTCGAATGTAAACAATTTAGGGCAGGTTGCATAGTCTTAAAAAAAAGGATGTTTGATACCAAACTGTAAAGCTCAAGTTTGAATTTTGATAGTTAATCTGTAGTGAACCTTCCAGATTCCCACCCAGTAAATAAAATATGATCTTATTCATGAGTAATACTGGAGGAACACCTGTATTTGTAGTGATCCCAGTCATATCCACAATTCGGGACATTTCATATGACATTTCACGGATCAAAGCATTCTCCATTCATACACTGGACACCATCACAACTTACTCCCCGCCCCCCCCCCCCCAAATCTCTGTTTCTGTGTCTCCAGAAGAGTTACCTCTCGACGTTCCGACAGGTTTACACTGTGGGTTATGCCACATCACTCATCACCCTCATTACAGCGATTGTGGTGCTTACGGCCTTCAGGTGAGACCAGAGCCGCACACACTGTCCCAGACACACACTCGAATGGAGGGCAATAGAAGGCAAAACAACCAGGACGCGCGCTCGCCCCACATTTGTGTAGTTGTGAGCCAAAGCATGCATGCAACTGAGATTTAAAAAGTTGCCTTAGGCACCAATATCTCCAATTAACACAAATATCCACATATTCAACTGAAGTAGAAGAACTATTTAATCAATAAAGACCAAGTGATTGTTGTACAGGGGCTCATGAATCGCCTTACACATGCAAATCAATGCAGTCGTTTGCCTTCTTGTTCTTATTGTCTGATGAAATATTGATCTGCGTACACATAAACAAATATTGTGAATAGTTTAGGATGTATTCATGCCAAAGTGATGCAGCAGCTGTACCAGAGATTAGTAATTGTTAATATTGGCACATTTATTTAAATTTCATGTATTTTTACAGTTGTATAAGAACTCAGTATCACGTTTCTTTAATGAGTTGATTCATATGTGTAGTTGATGTTCATTGCCAGCGAGTCGTCAGTGTAGCTTCAAGGGGTGGGTCATGAAGATTATCATGATTGTTTGTGTAGATAAACAGTATATATACAATATGTATAGACATGTTAGTCTTTTCCCTTCCTGTTTCCCTCATCTCAGAAAGTTCCACTGCACCAGGAACTACATCCACATCAACCTGTTCTCCTCCTTTGTTCTGAGAGCCAGCGCCGTTTTCATTAAAGACACGGTGCTGTTTGCTGATGAGACGCTGGATCACTGCTCAATGTCCACGGTGAGGGGCAAATTCGGCGACAATGTTTCCATCATAAAGCGGTCGTCCACATCTGCAGTATGATTGAGTTGATGGAAATGGACAGGAATGGAGGAGTGAAGGAGACATAATTGTGTCCTTTAGTTGTGTCCTTTAGTTTAAGTTGAAGGCTATAAGATTTTTGACTCCTTATAGACACCAAAAATGTATTATAATGATTGAAAAACCTGAAGTCAGCCTCAAATACATTTCAAACTTATTCCATAATTTATTTCTACCAAGCAAAGGTCTGGATTTGTTTTACTTACCAATGAAAAGTTGATATTTTGAAAAATATAGTTCACCAGCTATGGTGAAATAATAATCTATTCGTTTTGGTGGCAGATTTAGTTTTATTCTTTTGTTAATTTATATCATCAAAATATACTTTTTCATCTTTTGTCTTATAAGAACTTTTACAACATGTACAATGACTCAATGTGTTTTATCTCAAATACAAAGGTTTTGTGTTTAGTATTCTTCTGTAATGTTGCCTGTTGATCACAGAATGAAAATTAGTTAGATGAAGTTTTACAACAGGATAGGATATCATCAATGGCTTTGAAATTAAATAGGATAAAGACTACTTCATTTTCTCTTTGACACAAGAGAAAATGTTGCTTAATGAGTCTCCTGCCCGCTGTGCTCCCTCCACCCAGGATGTGTTACACCAATGTTAATTAATCACACACACCCACACACACACACACACACACACACACACTCTCACTTTACAGTGTGTCTGATTGTTTCCTCTCTAGTCAGCGTGCAAGTCGGCCGTGGCTTTCTTCCAGTTCAGCATCCTGGCCAATTACTTCTGGTTGCTGGTGGAGGGCATGTATCTGCAGACCCTGCTCGCCCTGACCTTCGTCTCTCAGAGGAAATACTTCTGGTGGTACATCCTGATTGGATGGGGTGAGTCGAGGAATGACAACAAACAAACACCTGAGAAGAAGTTGTTACTGGTAACACACCAGATTTCAAGTTTGGACACAGCCTAGAACAGAATATGTCACTTTTTCTAAGAAAATCACAGAATGAACATGTACGGATGTTTTAAGTGCCGTCCCCTTTGTGTTATCCTGTGTTGCTCAGTCAACACATTGTTTTTTTATTGTGTCCTGTTTGTGCCATGTTTTCCTGTGTACGCCTGTACTCTTGTGAGCTTCTAGTTACTGTTTATCAGAAAAGAGGTTGGATATTCTACAGAGAGACGTTGCAGGGGAGGATGTCAAAGTTGGCAACTGCAGATGGTAGAGGGGTGTGTTTATACCCTTTGCTGCGAAAGGAGGGAGGGAAGCTATGTGTTTTGTCTCCGTCCATCAATCCCTGTTGCATATAAATAGAATCTGCACGATGCAAGTGCAGCCTTTTCGAGTAGAGTTCAGGTCACGAGGACTTTAATGGACTTCAACAGTAGTAGAGTACTTGATGATGAAGTAGAGCAAACAGTAACGTCATCAGACATGTTGTAGTCTTGGTCTGAGAGAGGTGAAGCAGTAGCTCCACTTTCAGCCACTCCAGCAGCAGGTCACCATGGCCAAGGGCAAAACATCCTGACTCCAATTTTCGGTACATTTTCTGGAGTTAATCTCTGAAAACAGCCTATGTTAATGTTCTAAAATGGGAAATTGAACAGGATAAATGTTGCCCGAACATCAAGAGCTAAGCATCGACACTGTCATTGTGAGCATGCTGAATTTAGCATTTCGCTCAATGCACCACAAAGTAGGCCTGCAGCCCCACTGAGCTGTTAAAACTAGCTCTCGAGACTCTTGATTCTTGGGTCTTAATCTGGGTAAAGATAACAACCTGCTACTCCTCAGGATTCAAACATAAAACTGAGGAAAATCTGGAAATAAATATTGCTCTGCTGCTGTTTTTACAACCTGACAATGTGTATATCTGTGTTTGTGTGTGTGTGTGTGTATCTAAATATATCAGTGGTGTTCACTTCAGTATCCAGAGTCCCTGTGATGTGTCTTATCTTTCCAGTTTCCACAGTGTCTCTCTCTCTCTCTCTCTCTCTGTCTCTCTGTCTCTGTCTCTCTCTCTCTCTCTCTCTCTCTCTTTCTGTCTCTCTCTCTCTCCTGCGTCTCCTGCTTTTATCCTGTGTCTGTTTCTTCTTTCGGCTTGGAGATGCAAGTGGGTCACAGATAAATATGATACGCAGAGTTTTATATGCCGAATAACATTTTCCTTAAAAGATGCAGCAATGCACGTGAGTCGGGGCTGGACTGTTGTTAGGATAACTTTTACTTGACAAATGCATTGAGGTTTAATAATTAATCTCTGTTCTTGCGTTGCAGGGCTTCCTTCAACAGTTCTCATACTTTGGGTGTTGACAAGATTCTTCTATGATGACAGAGGGTACGATGTAGTACTCAATTTATTAAAAACTCAGTTTTCATAGAATAATTTATGATATCATCCTTTGACTGCTTGAGTTTTTCCCGCTTTGGTCTTCTGTCTTTGTTTTAACTGAGTTTTTATCTTCTCCTTGTTTGTTTATGTGTTCGTGTTTATGTATACGCATGCCTGTTTATGTTTGTTTATGTATGGATGGATATTTTTATGCATGCATTTCATTATTTCAACCTTTTGTAATCCTTTAATGTTGCATGTTTTACTTTGACCTTGGGAAGCTCTTTGTGCTCATTTGCTATAAAAGCGCTTTATAAATAGAATTATGATTATTATTTGATTGCAACATATTTTTAATCTCATAATTTCATCTGTCTTTAATTGCAGTTGCTGGGATGACACAGACAATGTTGGTATTTGGTGGATTATTAAAGGACCAATAACGGCCTCACTGCTGGTGAGTATTCCACCTGACAATATTTATTTTATTAAGTCATTCCAATCAATTTAAGACGTGCTAGCAAAGTGGGCTTGTATCAGGTTTCAGTAGGTTAGCATCAAAACTATTTTGTGTTTATCATTTATGCATATGTCTGCATGCATCTGTACCAGGTCAACATAGTCATATTCGTCAACGTGATCCGGACTCTGGTCCAAAAGCTGAAATCATCAGCCATGGCTGGCAACAGCGACACTGGACATTGTATGTGAGTTACAACTTGATGTCTCAACAAACGGAATCAGATTTTCAGGTTGCCAGGTTTTCTCTCATTTCCTCTTTTGCAAAAGAAATATTGAATCCACGTCCACACACACGGAAATTCACAAAATAAGCTAAAGGTAAGGTCTGTATGGTAAAGGTCAAAAGTTCTGGTATTAATTTGACTCAATGCACATGTATAGCTTTGGATAACATCTACCTGAGTGACTAACCTTGGCTACATGACTTGATGCTAGTGTTAAAGTACTGCATAGCTAGCTTGCTAAAAGCCATACATTATATGGCGCAATACAGTAATATGAACAATGCTGCTCATTTGGGCTAATGTACAAAAGTCTTTTTGTTGCTTCTTCACAATGCAAAAATAATTCAGCGTTGAGGTAAATCTGTTAAAGGGGCAGTTAGTGTTTTTGGAGAAAGCTTGTCTTTCCCTTTGTTGTTTTTGATGATGCCAGAAAAAAATAGATTTATTTTCGACGCACACACAGAACCGACAGCTAGCGGACCGTGAGGAAATATTCACTGAATTTTACCAAACGTGTATTGGTTTAAAATCTCTCACTGCCCCTTTAAAAGAGTAATTAATGTATCAGAAAATGGACGGCGCTTTATTTAAAAGTTTACTATGAAGCGGAATGGGGACATTAACTGATAAAGTCTGCAGAATAAATTTTGAACCCTTTTATTTACAGCTTAAGAAAAAAAAAAGCGATGTACAAATGAATCTGCAATGAGGAGCCCAGAAATCCTGCTTCACCTGAATGAATCCTTTCTTCCTTTTTGACCTCTGGCTGGTGCAGATTCCAGCTCCGTTGAATAAATTCACAATGAAGGCACATAAAAATAGCAGCTGGTAACAGAAATAGATGTCTCCTCCATCATCGTGGCACAGGATTATTCCACCGGTTCAATGAATGTTTCACAAAAACTTCATCGGTGCCTTATAAACTTCAATCTGATCTGGGCGGCTCTGTGACGTTAACACAAAAGCTCAAATCTCAGGTCTGACAAAAGACACGCTCAATCCTATTATAGGCTTGAAAATAAGCTTCTGGTTTTTTCTTTATCTTTCAGCAGCCAAGGCAGAGATGTTATTTCTGATCAAAGTGATTATTTGGGTTATTTGGAATAATCAGAAGACATACACTACATTATATTGTCATGTCCTACACAAACTGTCATAAATGTGATAAATGTGCAGACGTCTCTGTCAGGAGTTTTATTTACTGCCGAATAACGCACTGATCTTTGGTAGACTTTAGAGTTTTTGCAGATATCTACGCAGCCAGTTTTAAAATCTCAGTGACGTAGAAGAAACATAGTAAAAAGGAAAATCAACGAGGATACTTATCTGTGGATAAGACGTGGGGTTGCTCTTTCAAAACCACATGACTTGTGGCAAGTTGGTGCAATAAGATAATGTCACCAGAAATTAAATAGCAACATGATATTTAGACTGGTCTGATTTAAATGAAGCTGTGAGCATAATTCGTCTGGTTTTGACATTTTAATCTTTTCTCCTCATTGGCCCGATGATGATGCTGTTTTAAATGTCAGCGTAAGGAAGATTTGACACCTTGATGAAACTTGGAGGAATCATGCATTTTGCTGTGTTTTGCTTTGTGTCTGACACCTACACCGTTATAGTATCTAACTCTGATTAGACCAAAACTAATTGCCCTGAGGAGACTGTAATTAATGGCTAATGTTTAACATTTTTCTAGAAGCTGTTGCATCATTATCTGGACTTAATGTCTCGTCTTTGTTCTCGCTTGCATCCCTCTGTTTGTCCTTTCCCGCAGGAGGCTGGCTAAATCCACCCTGTTCCTCATCCCTCTGTTCGGAATGCACTACACCGTATTTGCCTTCCTGCCTGAGAACACGGGCGTAGCAGCCAGACTCTACATCGAGCTGGGCCTGGGCTCCTTTCAGGTGTGAAACAAGAGAGAATGAGCAGAATAGAGAGTTCAGATACACAAACAAAAAGGCATTACTTACAGCTGGATAGACATAGTACGTGGCGCATTCGTTGACAATCTGTGCAGGTGTGACAGTGACCCAGCACAAAATATTAAGCTATGGTTACATCTATGTTTTTCCTACTGTGAAAAGACCTATTGGAATTGAACCCCTCAAAAAGTCTTTAAAGCCCCAATGTGTAATTTTTGTAATTTTCTGGCGGCATCTGGTGGTAAAGTTGCAAACCGCAACCACCCGAGCAACCGACAGGGGACACTTTATGCTGGCGCACCCCGATTCCATTTCCGGAAGCGCAAAAAATTCAGCACGAATGCGACATATTCTGGAACATTGTGTGCAACGGTATTTAACACGACGTAGCAAACATGGCGACTTACGCAGAGGCCGGGTCCACCTCATGTAACTATGTTTAATACTCATTTAAAGTTGACGAAAAAATATTAGTTCTTTGGAGCAGGTGATTATACATCCATACACAACACATAGTTACGAACAATATATTCAATTTATTGTGAAGTTTGTCTAAATAGTACACAATATAGCTTTAACACTAACACTTTTTTCCGTTTCTTTTAAGATAACTTTACCTTAAAAAGAATTTGGAAAACCTCTGGTAGCGAATACTTATGTGTTCATTATTTCCTAGAATTTATTATTCTATGATTATTTTTAAATTACTTGTATTTGTAGAGAAAGGTTGCGGCATTGTGTTGGCTGGCGTATGTGTGTGCTCAGCGAGACATAAGATAGACCATGTAGGTTATTTGTTTCTCTGATACGACCGGTAGGAGAGTACCGACCAAATCTGAAATTAATCAAAAATCACATGTTTTGTTCTTTAAAAAAACCCCAATACATTAACATTTTGGGTAAATATATGATTGTAACAGTCACCCCCCCCCTTTTTGTGTTGCAGGGGTTTGTAGTGGCACTCCTTTACTGTTTCATGAATGGAGAGGTAGGTGAATGTTTGCGAAACAAAAATCTATCAAACATTTAACAAGAGCTGACTCTTGGGGAAGAAATACTCTCACCAGTTGACTTAATCTTCCGTGAAAGGATGAAAAAAAATGGACCACGTGTGCATGAGTGCCTCAGGTTAAATCCGTCTGTAACTTCAGTACAAGTTGTACGTCATCGCTGACTGATACTGTGTGTTTTCTGATAAACTCCACCAGGTGGTGCAAAAGTATGATGTGTGAATTGTACATGCAGTGGCTTTAACTAAACTCTCCTTCAGAGACACTTATATATATATATGCATGGGTTATATATATATATATAACCCATGTCTGGTATTATTTCACACGTCTTCGTCTCCAGGTCCAGACAGAGCTGCGGAGGTGGCTGCTAAAGTGTCACACTCAAAGTCATCTGACCCCAGCCAAAAGAAGTATCACTCAGATCACAAACCGAGCCCGCAGGGGGCTCGGGCGGCCTCCTTCTTGCGGCCACATCTCCTCGGTATGACTTTGGAGACTGTTCGTCACGAGCAAGAAAAGAAGTTGTTGTGAGAATATCGAGGGAAAGACTACATCAAACACTGCTGGGGGGCTGGAGAAACGTGTCCGCAACAGTTGTCACCACAAGGACGGATCCGCACATGTCTCCAAACGGAATAACAGTGGACTGTAAAACAAACAAATTCCAAAAAAACAGGAACACTGGTGCTCGGTTCACAAGGATGTGGAAAGATGAGACCACAGGGGAAACGATTTCACATGATTGTGTTTACAGTTTGGACGACATGGGTACAACATGAACAAATGCTGCGGCGATTATATCCAGACAGCTGGGGGAACAATGCATGTTTACGCTTGGCTAAATTATGTGAAATGAACTTGACTCGTCTTATTGTTATCGGGGCAGTTATGTTATCATAGTGCGGACTGAAAATATGCGTGGGACGCGTAGCTCCAGAGGAACTTGAGCAGATTCATGGTTGTATGTGGCCGTGACGCTGCCATTTGCTGGTACAACGTCTTAAAACACTTCTTACTTCCAGGAGTTGTCCGCTTCGATGAGCCATCGTTGAAGAATGTAGCCTATTTGTGAATATTTATGGACATATTTTCATTTTTTCCCCCTTTGTGGTGCAGTGGTTACCACTGTTGGCCCACAACAAAGGTTGTCAGGGTTCGAACCTGGTGGCCAGCCAGGGCCCCTCTCTGTGCGGAGTTTTGCCTTTGTGACAAGAAATAGCAGCAGTTGTCGTCTCTTGTGTGTTTTATTCGTTTCCTTTGTTCCTAGTCTGAACATTTGCCGTTTATGGAAACAGTATTTGTTGAACGGAGAGACTTATGCCGTGATATTGTAAACTAATTCAAGGAATAATTGGACATTTTGGGAACATATTGCAGAGGTCGACGAGCTGATGAATGAATGGATTGGAAGCTACAGCAGCTGGCTGGCTTATCTCGCCAAAAGGTAACAGAATTGGCTCAGCTCACCAAGTTTTATGTGGTTTGTTAAAACCCTCACATTGTGGTTTTATCAGGGGTCAGATACTTGCTTCTGGACTTTAAGCTACGCTGGATGTAGCCTCATCTTTACCATAAAAACTTGAGCGTGGTGTTCAACAATCTGACATTCAAAATTAGTGCACTTTCCCAAAATGTCCATTTTTTTTCTCTGAAAAACCATAACCAAATTCACTATGACCAAAATAAAATGCACTTGTGTTTTTCTAGTGTGCCTCGGACGATATGGCGTGACGTAAAGTGCTGTCAAAATAAATGTAGTAGCCGCCTATTTTGATGGAATCACCAGAAGACACCTCTTAGTTCTTTTTTCATAGGGATGCACTGGACCAGTATCATGGCTGATATTGCTTTTCTGTTGTGCTCTGTTCGTTTGCAGTCGCGTACGCAACAGGAATATGTACAACTACTGATGATACTTCACCATATTTAATGATTTCACAGCACAATTTCATGAACCTTTCACTTATAGGAAAGAAATAATGAGCAGTTTCAGCCTCACGTTAACTTAGACATACTGTAGAGGAATCATCCTATTCAATTCAACATTAAGGATTGGTACTCAATATATTCCTCTTTGTGTTTGGTGCATCCCTAGATGTTTTTTTGTTTTTCATAGACCATGAATAATGCACTGTAGACTACCGTAACATGAAGCACTCTGACCAACACCATCTGTGCACAATATATTTTGATTTCGCACTTTATTTTTACATTAAACACACTGTATTTTCATTGTTCTTCTTGTGGATCCAGTGAAGGTTGACGTGTCGTCTGCAGGGAAACGCAGAGTAATAAATGAGGCATTTGTTGTTTGACAAATGTTAACCGCTCTGTTTTTCGTGTTTGGATTCCATGCACATATTGTAAACTTCGCTTTCCAGTGACACTGAGAGAGAAAATGCTCAGGATAAATCATAAAAGAACGTTTTATATGTATGTTGATATGGATTTTTGTATTGGAATTAACTATGAAAGGGTAACGATTAGAAAGGGGGAGCAGCAGAATGTCCTGCTACAGCGTAAAGGGGATTGTATTAAGCATCGACTGTCAATAGGTCCCCAAATAATTCCCAGAGTATAATGGCCCCTTCCGATATTGTAACGAGACAATGCAAAATTAAAATCCTCACACATACAGTACAATTTACCACAGATTTATTTTGCAGTCAAATATACACAAACTGGGACATGAATGTTGGACACCAGAACACATGTTAACACATGACACACTGCCACAGGTGGAACAAAAGTTGGGTGAAATTTTTTTTTTCCCACATTTAAGTTAGCCTACTTATATCCTCGAGAATACTTGTCATGACACACACATGCGTACAGAATACAATCTCTCCAACCTTTAAACAAACCCAGGCACACACACACGCTCTGAAAACTGGTACGTAAACACCTACAAAAACACGGTCACAAACATTACAGGTCTTCCTCAAGAGGTCCACCCGTGTGCCCCCAAAAAATAAATATATATATATACATATACAGTTTCATTGTATATATGGTCAAGAAAAGACATCATTTGTACACCATGGCAAATTCAGAGCAGGCGACATTAAAGAGCAGCGAAGCAACAACGGTACATTCAAAAGTTCATTTGCAATCTGAACAACTTGCACTCAAACTCAACACTGAAATAATAAAACTGGCAACAGGCACAGCTGCCAAAGAAGAGGCATCTAAACACAGAGATATGCCGCACAGAGATTAATTACAATTTTTTAAACAAACGTCTGACAGCTTGGGGAACATGCTCATTCACGTTTTGCTGAGGTTTACTTGAGAAGATTAGCGGCACAAAGACTGGACACAGCTTGTCGTAGCTAACTGTGTTTCTACAGAAACAGCTCCATTTTTCTCAAAAAATCCCTCAGATGGTCTCTGCAAGTCTTAAATTTGATTTACTATGGTCTAAATGTTTCTGAGGCAACATGAAAACCAAATTAATTCAGTGGACATTTCAAAGAAACCGATGAATGAATTCCTTTTTTAACTGATTGGCTAAATCTATTAGTCCATCCAGTTTCCGTTGTACATCATGCTGTGTTTATGTTTTAATTTATACATTTTAAAATCTCCAATATCAATGGAGGGTTTCATACTTTGTCAAAATGACCATCAAACAAGTGCTACATTTGAAATGTCTTTAAAACCCTGATTGATGTAGTTATCAGCTAATATCTACTAGTAGAAGAAATTTGCTTGTTTTTGTGTTATTGTTGTGCCAAATGCAAAATGTAAAGAGGAGGGGGGAGTTGAGTTTCCTTTGGAAAGAGTCAGGTTAGTTGTTTCCAATCTTTGTGCTAAGCTAGGCTAAGCTTCATATTTAGCATACAGATATGAGCTAGGTAACGGTCCTCTCACAAAACTCTCACAAAAAGGCGAATAAGCACATTTGCCCAAGATGTCAAACAAACTTCCTTTGAGGAAACATGTCAATGGCTTTTCTTTGACACGTATGAAAACAGAATGCTCAACTGACTGAGGTGTTTGTGAAGAGAGGTGCAGTCAGCTTTAGCCACAATGAAGCTCAAATTCATTTTTGTCTTGTTCAAGACAAAAATGAATGTTAAACTATCAAAATAAAATTCAAACCCTGTGCTGCCACCTTGTGGTCAACAAGTACACAGCAAATACATGGTCAAGTAAGGAGTTTCTTTTACTCTTCTTTTTGTTTCACAGACAGTAACAGCTTTGAGACATGGTCGTTTCCATCTGAGCGGACTCAGACTCGGAGTGACGGCTGGAGATGCAACACGTAAGCAGCCGCAGAGTATTTTGTCGAGAACAAGCCGAGAAGATGCCTTTAGCTGACAAATCTCTCTGGGTCGTGTGTATGTTTTATCTAGCCTTTTTTTTCTAATTTTTTTTTATTTACAGGATATATATAGATATATATTATATATATCTATATATATATAATCTCTCATTACATCCTCTGCAGCTTCGGATAGCAATTTCCGTTTACTGTTGTTTTTTTAAAGTCAGAATGGCACTACATTTATGGCACTTTGTCCAAGAAAGTCAACATAATGTTATGTAAATTGCACGTGTCACACAGTTATTACACCATCAAAAGCATGTACACTGTACATTGAGTCATGTCAGATGGCACTGGTTTATGGAAAATAAATGTACATCCTCAAGGTTAATACATTCTTTAAATCCACTCAGATGAAGTTACAAAAAATATATATCTTGAGTAAATATGGTGGAAAAAATCCTCCTGTACACATAATTTCCTACTTCATCTTAATAAATTATTTCCCCACCCGGACAGTATATTGTATGTTGGTTTGTTTTTGCACAAAAAAACCCAACAAAGATTGAAAAGAAAAATTGCCACACTGCGATTGTCAAGAGCGGTCACATACAGTAAAGCATTTTGTGTTGACTGATACACGTATTGTCTCTGTGTCTCTGTGTTTGTGGACTGAGACGTACCAGTGGTTTTCTTGAATGGATTATAGGCAAAAAATATAAGTAGAAATCGCGCAGAGCTAAATCTCGAGTCATCATATTTTTTAAAAAGAAACTCAGCAGGACATCACGTAATGTGTACGTTATTAAAAAAAGAGAAAAATAATAATTTTACCAATAAATTATGAAATATGCATGATCCAAAATAAAAACACGTCGCTGTGTACATTCTCTCCAGGAGATGACTCCAACTTCACCTGTAACTTGTGTGTTTCCTTGTACTTTAAATAAAAGTGATAGCTATTTGTGACTAACTAGGCACTTTGGAATGTGAGTGAAGGAGGTGGTTCGTCTCAGAAGTTAAAAAATGAAAAGCAATTTGATACAAGGCTCGAAGGCTTGAAAGAATCCTGTCATCGATAAGAGCATGTTGACGGTTCAACGGCCTACAGTAAAACACTGCACGTATAAAACTCATGGCACTATGAGAAGCTTTGGATGAAACACACCCACTGTATGGCACATATGTACTTTCTATGTTCACAGTCTGCAAAATACATGTCTGACGTGTGGGGAAACTATCTGTGTAGATTTCCAGTCACATCGTCATCAGCAGCGGCTTGCAACCATTTCGGTTTCTGACTCACTCAAATCATGCTCTTCTTTGCTAGTTTAGAAGCCTTAAGACTTGAAAATATCCAACATTTTGCAAGAAAAAATAAGCAAAAATAATAATTTAATGGAGCACAAAAATGTTCGTCTTTCATAATTTAATTTCATCTTGAGACCCCGAGGTTTGGGAAACGCTGTTCTCCAACACTCATTGATTTTGGCACTACAGTATGTTCCTATGTATTATGTTTGTGTTTTTATTTTTCATAATTTAATACAAATAAATAATTCAGAATAGAGCGGGCAGGATCTTCTGGGTCTTCCAGGATATTCGATGAAGTCTACAGATTTGGGCTCCAGTTCCTTTTGTTTTGAAAAGGTCATTACAATACTGTGTTATGCAAAAGAAAAAAAATTCCGATCTAGACAACTAACTATGTACAAAGTCCATGAGTTTTTCATTTTTTTTTAAATATATCTTTTGACATACTCCGTACGTATGGCTGATTGTAAAAAAAATGTTTACATTTCAAGATGAGACATTTAAACTATATGAGCATTTGTACAAGCAAGGCTAACTTTTGGTTGATATTTCCCTTTGGACTGTTGTGAGATCAGATCCAGTCTGGCAACCTGTGTGGCACTTTGAGTTGCATTGATATCACACCATCAGCCAAATATGACCCCTTCATTTCATATTTCACTTTTTGAACTTTTTAAAATTACAACTTGTAGTGTTTTTCATTGCACACATTAATAACATTTATAAATAAATACAAAATAAAGCGGGCCAAACTGACATAGCAATATCGTCAGAAAAGAAATTCCCATTATTTCTCATTATCATTTTTTCATTTGATGGAGTAGAATTTAGGTTGTTTGTGAAAAATATTAAGCGCATCAATACTCTAAATTTGCGATCTACAGAGTCAACTGCAGCACTGAAATACTCCAATAAACGCAGTTTTAGATTGTGTAACCAAATCAAACGTAAAGTGTGAAAACCAGCTAAGGAACCCGAATCAAATGCTACAGAACATAAGAGGTGTGAGGGGCCACTTTGGTCTGGTCCGGTCGGTGTCTGGATGTACGCTAGTGGAACGGCACCTTGTTAGTTGACGGCCGGCCGATCACACGCTCAGGTCGGGAGGCTGATGTTGGCGTTCTCCGCCAGCGGGCTGGACATGCGTATCTGGGAGCTGCTCTTGCTGAGGATGGACAGCTGAGTGCCGCCGTTCACGCCACTGCTGGCCAACGAAGGGTGCCTCTGCTGCTTCAGGTCCACAGCAAAGTACCGGTTCACCGTCCAGCTGCGCCATTTCCTCTTGATCTCCGACTGCACCTTCAGGGAGAAACTTCACAAGGTCATTTTTAATGTACTTTAAGCTGTACCGGGCTTTCACGACAAAGGTACAGTTCACTGCGCTTTGGTGGGTAACGAGTAAAGATATTGGATAAAGAGACATTAGATGTGAGATTATTAATGTTCGTGGATGTATTCGTCTGCAGTTCCTGTTTGATGGAAGCATTTGCAACTCGTGTATAAACTGTTGAACGGTGAATGATTGACAATATAATATGGGGTTTGAACACGCACCATTTTTTTTTTTTTTTTTTAAAGGCACAGTGAAAATGAACTTCTTTGTTTGTTGTTATTTTTTTAGTTTTGAGAGCAGAGGTCATTCATTTCATTACCACGTGAGGTCTTCATAGCACATTGTGTTGCATGCCAACAATCCTTTCGGAAGAAATTACAAATGTATGTAAACCAAGGTTCTGTATTGTACTACAAGACTATTAGGGATGGAGCCTTATTCCCTTGTGACATTCCTTAGTTATGGCTGAATGAAAGAACTTTTACAATTGTTGTCGTTTCCTTAAAAACAAATGTCATCAGCTCGCTGCTTCTGTTAAAGAACATGCATCTACCAACATAGTCGTCTATATTAAATAATCCTCATGCTTGCATCAAAATAGCATTAAGAGCGGTTGTGGTGTCAGTCCGCATGATCAAAATAAGAAGGTGGTGAACATATAAAGAGTGAATGTGACGAAGAGGGACAAAAGCTTACCTCTCCGTTGAGGAAACAGTAGAGGACGGCTACCACGAAGCCCTGAGGGGGAGAACGGAGGAAACAAAGACGAGGAGAATCAGCTAGAAATAGGCTAGAGTCTGATTGTGGACACGGAAACACTTTCCAAAATATTCAATAATCAATGTCAAAGGCTGGACTACAGGATGCTGTACACTGATTGCTTCACCTAGATCTAGTGCCCATGAAATCTTTTTTTCCCACAAAATACTTTCTCATTCTTTGTGGTTAAGGAAGTGTCAACATGCAAATGTTTTAATTTATACGCATTTATTGCTGCCAGTTAAAACTTGAAAGGCACACCTCTGTCGTCTATCGTTACTGTAAGTACATTTAGATGACTGCATAGTGAGAAGGACTGAATATGATTATCAGTCTCCTTGAGATCCTCTATGTATCCTGTGTGCACTCATGATGTATCATGTCTCGTTCATCGCCGCGACGCTGGAGACGGTACAGGAATCGTACCTGGAAGGATCCGAGTCCCAGCTCAAAGACCAGCCTCTCCCTCTTGCTGACGTCCTCAGGTGAGAAGGCGAACACAGTGTAGTGAATACCAAACAGAGGGATGAGCAGGAGCGTGGAGCGCGCCAGACGCCTGCACACAAGCGCGCGCACGCACACACACACACACACACGCACACACACACACACGCGCACACACACACGCACACCCACGCACACACACACGCACACCCACGCACACGCACGCACACGCACGCACACACACACACGCAAGCACACAGAGTTGTAAGTCAAAAACATATCAAAGTCATTCTCGTGGAACATGTTATACAGTTGCTGGTAGTCTGGATGTGATGCAAGGACAGACACTGATGTAATGTCATGACACAGTTTCTGCCTATTGATGTGACCCTTTTTTTTTTATTAAAACCATGCATATGCTGGTTAATATGCATGATTAATCTTCATTTTCTGTTGTTTTTTATTTGATTTATTTAGATTATTTTTAATCGCCAAAATAAAAATCCCATGAAAAGACACAAACCAGCTTCATCCACCTAACAAGTCCGTGTTGCCAAAGCCTGATAAATCGGACTCATCTGTGCCATAGAGCCACAGTAAAGTGTAGTTCAAACTATTAAAAACACATAAATGAGCCACAAAGTGGCACTGGGTGACATGCTCCCTCATCATAATGAACATGGGCACTGTATTTTATTTTCAGTCATTACCATAAACACTGTCCTCCTCCTATAAATACTCACCACAACGCCGAGTGTTTATTAATTCAGAAAAAGTTAGTGCCTCGCTGTTTCAGGAAATCACTGAAGCTGAACTTGTACATTTATGTTTGTAAGGTTTACGGTTGGTTTTCATCTTTTAATGGGAATTGTTGACCATAATGAATATTTTACCATCAATGACCAATAACCAAACACATTATTGTTGACCTGCAACCTAGTCACACAGTAGACAGAAATACAAAAAGGACACACAACAGATGATACCTTAAAAAAATGGAAGAATAAAAATGTGCAACACAGTGTTTTGTTTACAGTGCAGGCTGTTTGTGGGTTAAGAATTCAGTTTCAGGTTAGAATGAAGTTTGGGTTAGCAAACAAGAAGTCTTCGTCATGTGTGTTAGAATAAAACAAAAACACAAGACACAAGTTACACGAGACGTGACACAAATGAATTGGTGTGTTGGTGGGATGAGGGCAGGGCTACAAAAATCACAAAGGAGATTGAGACGTGTATATATGTATATAGCAAGGTCTAGTTAAGAACAAGAGATCAAGACAGATAATCTCTCTTCAAATCTTAAATCTGCCTGTTTGTATAAAAAAAATTAGAGATGCTTTTGAAGGTTAAAGAAAGAAATCTGTCTCCTCCTCCAAGGGAAGAACCCTCAATGCCAAATGCTTCAAAAAAGAGAATCAGGATTATTGCCGTGCAAAGTTTTATAAAATATGTCTATAGAATATTCCTCATGACCAACTCTTACAGCCTATGTATGTTCAACACTTATCTCCTCAGATTTTCTGTGTAGTCCTGCCGACATGAGATCATCCACAGGGGCACTCAGAGTGACCGACAACGAGAGAGGGGTTGAACCCACTGATGATATTTATGATATTTACGGTTTGACTTTTCTACAATGGCTGCGTCTTCCACACTGTAAACATGGTTTGGGCTGTCATGCAAACCAGGCGCTCTTACAATCGGGTGGCTGATAAATGTGTGTACGTTTATCTCCAGTTGTAGCGTCCCATTGCAAACTTATGCTGAGCCTCTCTGTGGGTTTAGGTTAGAGTTAGGGTGAGAACAGGCGTTAGGCGGGTGACTGGGATGGTTACAGTCATGGTTAGAGGTGATGAGAGAGGGCATTCATCTGGGAGTCCAGACCATTACAGGCAAACACTTTAAGAACTCCTGGAGTGAAACTCACACACGCACGCATGGACACATGCGGACGACACAGACGCAAACGTGTGTGTCCGAGGACGAACACTCTCGCGCACACACACACACACACACACACACATACGCACACACTTACAGCGTGATGGTGGATAACTCTGACATCCTGCACGAATGCTGAACAGCTTGTGTGGGCTCACTGAAGCATTTCTGAGCACAGCTGCTACACAGCACAAAGACAACACAACAACACAACAAAGACAGTGTCTTTAGGGACACAAACACACACACGGGCTCACGCAACACACGCACACCCGCACGCACACACGCACACACACACACACACACACACACACACACACCTTCACACTTGGTCACGCACGCACAGGTCTAGGCAACAGATGAGAATGACATTATCTGCAGGGCCCCCCAAAAGACAGCATCCTGTGGGAGCAGAGCAGGAGTGATGTCTGGCTGCAGTACAGCTGCATAATGAGGCTCAAGCTTCCTGCCAACAGGTAGCACGAAACCAATCTGCTCTAAAATAAAAAAATAAAAAAAATGTCCAGGAGGACAAATGAGAGATTTATTAATGGTGAGGAATTGTAAGTAAGACTGTGGATTCTTCTCCTCGATCTATTTATTCTTGCCTGGCTCCTGTCTGAAAATAGCTCCGCTGGAGTCCAAGTTTTTATTCTTTTTTCATTCTTATTGACGACAAATCCCTTTAAAAAAAGAAGAAAAAAAATTCAAAACCGACAATATGCTAGTCCATCTCTCCCAAAACCAACAATGATTTTGGAAAATAAGTTCGCAAATACATAAAAACATACTCAGTCATTTCCTGAAGCTAATTTAGTTTAGGCAAAAGATTTTAAATTGGAGAAATTGGAATTTAGGAGGAACTACTTTCATTAGTGAATTAATATTTATGTCTCATATATGTGTCGCTCACCGATGAGATTATAAAAGGTTTTGCACGACAAAGAAGCTCCGTCAGTTATATGAGGCATGGTACACATCCTGTGCTTGTTAGTAAAATAAATTATTGTTGTATTAATGTATGGTTTTAGCTTTTCTGTGGGATTTGGAATAATACCAGACTTATATTTTAAGCGAAGGTGAATGACATTCCTTTACATGTTGTCTATGTTCACATTGACTAAAACCATGGTCTATCATAAACATTCCTATACTACAGACAGACACACGCAAAAACACACACACAACACACACACACACACACACACACACACAAACACTTAGTTACGTTGTAACTTACAGGTAAATGCTTGATTCATTCCCTCCGATATCAGGGGACTGCAGCTTCTGGACCAGGATAATAATGATTCCAACAAAGAGGACAAAATTGATCTGCGGAAAATAAACAGAACGAGTCCTTAACTAACATCCGATCACGTGTGCATCCTGTGTCCAAGATGAATTCACAAGAGTGAAGGAACACGTCAGTGTCTGCCGTACCATGATCGAGGCCACGACAGGTCCTTTGATCACCCACCAGAGGGCAGTGTTCTCATTCGTATCCCAGCATCTGGAGGAGAGGGAGGAGGAGCAACGTGCCTATCAATAATCATCCGGCATGCTTCACTTCACTCTCTGGTAATACATGGTACCATACAGTACATCAATCAAGTGGCCATTTGCAGAGTGAGTGAGGGAAGGGTCAGAGGAGAGTGGTGGATTTAAAATGGAAGCGAGCCTCAGAACTGAGAGTAAAAAGAAACATCGGCCTTTTACTTATGCAGATTTGTTTTCTTACATTTGCATTTACATGTTATGTATTGCAGAGATGGAGTCAAGGGTGGGGAAATCAGCAAGGGCTTAGTATCTGAAATTACATGCAAAAAACACTGGGAGCTGATTTATTCAAACACGTTTTACACATGATACGTTTTCAAAAATGTGATTTTAAAACAGTGCCAATGTAAATTACATCATATGTGGTGTTTACAATGAAGGGAGTTTTTTTTAATCTTCTGTGTGTCGTGCGTTCCCCTGATTTCCTACAATGGCATGTGGCTCCTCTGCATCCTCACTTGTGCAGGTGCAGATATTAAATGTGTGAGAACTGAAGCATCACTTGTTGCAGCTTGGTAAAACTTCATACACTGCTGAGTTACTGGTGGTTTTTCCTTAGATCAATAAAAAGCTCACCTTAACCTGAAATAAAACATATGAATGTATATGTTGATTTTATTTTGTATGATTAATCAGAGACTGAGAAATGAGTGGTAACTGAAATGACCAAATAAATTTGTGTGGCAGAGTATCAGAAAAAATGAAAACACTCGAGTCAAATACAAGTGCTTCAAAATTGTGTCCAAGTACTTGAGGAAATGTATTTATTTTCCTCCACTGAAACCTGGAATAGGGAATTAGAGTCGGGGCGTACCCAGAGTCATCAAAGTGGAGCCTCAGAACTGCCCAGACAGTCACACATATGGTGGGAGTTCCTGTGATTTAAAAACAAAACAAAAACACAGTATATTTGTCATAATTACGGATAATTACTACTTGTCAATAGTCATGTCGTGCTTTTATCAATGCCAACATATAGTGGGAAGTAGTCAAGACCCGTTTTTTCCCTGTTTTTCTTCCATAGAAAGATCGGAAGATAATTATAATATGTTCTTATCATACATAGTCAGCAGAGGAAGAATAAAAACATGTTTACGTCAAGATGACAATGATGATATAATATTTACTGGCAATAAAATTTAAAATAAATATACAAAAATAGATTTAACAAGACCGTCAGGACAACCACAATCGGGCATCACTCGCTTTTTTATCTACATATTTTTAGCAGATGAAAATTCTGAATTGCATTCTCTCTTAGCTTCTTGCTCTTCGCTTTATCTAGAAAATCAAGTCTAGAAATCAACTTTGGCCAAAGACAGGAGCAAGAAAACTCAATTTTGAAAGTCAAATGTAGAATATAAAATAAATGTGATATGGAGGGAGAGACAGTTTCCACTCACCCCACCCGACGATGGTGTACCAGTAGAAGTATCGTCTCTCGGGAAAGAACGTCTCCACGAGCAGCGTGAAGAGATACAGACCTTCGATGAACAGCCAGAAGTAGTTGGACATGACACAGTAGTGGAAGAAAACCATCACTGCTTTACACGCCACCTGCGCAGAGAAACACAGACAGATGCAATAGTGCGTCCTAGGATGTCACATTGCTCACGTTATCAACTATTGGTAACATCAGCCATTTGTAGCGTCATGGAAAAAAAGAGAGGATAATAAAAGACATTCAATTAACAGAATAGTTGGACATTTTAGGAAGTGCCATTATTTGCTTTCTTGCTGATATTTGGAAGATTACATTCATACCAATCGTGGTATCTTCAATATAATATGAGGCTGGAGGAGACGGATGCTGTCGCCTGGATCTGTCCAAAGGGAACACGATCTACTCATCAGCACTTTGAAATCTCTCTACATCTCTACATCACATCAAAAAATAATAAAAAATGCATGTAAAAATTACATGTCACTTCTAGGCAAGAAATAGTTTGTCACATGACCATCAACGACGCAGCAACTTTTTCACATTTACATTCATGTTGTTCCACGAAATAAGTGTTAAATAATACATTGTGTAATTTTTTTTACCACAGAGCAACATGTGGAAGCAGTTTGTCGCAGGCTCAAACTGTCACGACCATGTTTAATGGCCATTGTCTATTTCAAAAAGCTCAAGACAATAAATGCCAGAGTGACAAATGTCCTGATTCCAGTAAAAACCGGGGTGTAAACAGGGACTGTTGTCACGGCCTCCTCCTGGAGGATTCTGCATCGGCTTTGACGGGCGAAGATTAAAAGTGCGCCTCTAATATTTCACAGCAGGCGAGAGCCGCCGTGGTTGTCAGGTGGACTGTAATCTAATGAGATCGCGTTAATGAATAGAGTCCACATTCTGAGTGGGGTCAGCCAATTACAGCGCCGATCTGATTTCCGGCACCGCCGTGTCGCGACAGCGACCTTGTGATTGCCATGGCGACAGCGGTAAAAAGCGCAGGGTTAAGGAAAAGGGCAAAGTAACCGCTGATATGTTAATGGGCCTCTAGTAGAAGATTTCCACTGGCCTTGCTGAAGCCATTAGCGTAGCTAATTAGGTTTATTTATCATGCCTGCTAAACGGCACTGAGCAATGTGTTGCTACCAGACAAAGGCTATGAGAGCTTGTTCTGCATTTGTAATCGGGGAGCATTAGTCCTCTAATTGTGTGTTTACTTACAGTATGGTCAAATTAGCATGTGATTGATGTTCCTTGAAAAGATGCATACAAAAAAAGAAAGAAAGAAAGACAAGCAAGTCTGTCTCTGAACCCCTTTGGAGATCTCAAACAGAACAGGCCCACGATAGTCATATATACTGACTCCAGACCTGCCAGCAATTACTCTGTCCCAGTAGGGATCATTTAGAATAATCAAGGCCTCAAATTTAAATTAACGAAATAATTAGCCCTCGGATCTAAAAAAAGACATTCATTTATAACCAAACAGGGCAGCCATGGCTGTTTGCTCTCCTCCTGATGACGACCACAGGATAGTGTTTGTATTGTGACGCCTCCAAATGACCATAAGTGAACGGGCTTTGCCGCGTGACTGACTGTGTGCACGAAGCAGTGGTCGCTGTCCTCCTGGGCGTACAGCACGCCGTCCTTGATGAAGACCGAGATGGCTCTCAGGATGAAGGACACAAACAGATTCATGTGAATGAAGTTCCTGGTGCAGTGGAGCTTCCTGCAGAGGAGAGAGAGAGAGAACATTTTTTCCGATCTTATCTGGTATCCACACACAGAGCTTCATCAGACCAGCGTCTACAAGAAAAACCTAACAGGGTTGTCATTATGCTGCTTAAACCTTTTGACCCTTTGAGTGTTTTTACTAGAATTTCATGGTATAGTCACTCTACTGCACGCCCTAGCACAGCATGCCATGTATTTTTAGATTATGCTGGATTATAATTCCGCGTGTTTTTTAAGATATAATTAAGTAAAGTACTTACTATATGTTTCAGCTCAGTTTTGATTTAAAAATAGTTTTACACAATTCATTTCTGTGTGTCCATAGGTTTTCAACAGACAGTAAAACATTTAGTTCAAAAAAAAGAAGAGAATAAAAAGGATAAACATGTTTAAATGAAACTGTTTCCCAGGCTCATATGGTGACGCTCACCTGAATCTGCAGAGAATAACCATGGCTGTCGTCAGAGACACCAACGATGTGCTGTAGCCAACTGTGTACAGGGCCTTGACGGAGGCGTAGTACATGTCCTAAGGTTGCAGAACAAGGTTTCAGTGTGTGTGTGTGTGTGTGTGTGTGTGTGTGTGATAAATCCAATCGTAATTAGCGATGAGGGAACAAAACGGACTTACAGGTTTGGTGGTGTTGTCGAAGAAGAAGCAGACGTCCACGTAGTGAGGGAAAGGTTCGGACCAGCCGTCCTCGGTGCAGTTACGAGTGACCCTCCCCATTTCTTGACAGAACAAAATATCTCTCAACTGAACTGAAGTATATTGAGCTGCACGTAAAGAAAAACGCACGAGCGAAACACAGGCAACCGGCCGGTTCCACTCACCATCATCGGGCCCCATGAAGTCATGGAAGAGCTCGGGACAGTTGACCACCACGGCCTCACCGATGTTGGCCGCCTGCCAACAGGTCAGGTTGTCCCACATCCACGGACACACTGAGGACGAGAGGACGAGAAAACACGCGGATTTCCAGTCTATTTTTCACTCTTACACGGCAGGCTATTACAACGCCGAGGAAATAATACTGACTCTAATTAAATTGAGCTGCGGTGAAATAAATGGAGTTTTACAGCAATTGAATCTGAGATCATTTAATTTCCGAGGAAACAGTATCACGCCTTTCCAAAGACACCCACACAGACAAAAGGGCTGTTAACATGGACGCTGCTTTCAAATCTTCAGATCAGTTTCACACTTTGTTTTTTGCACCGCATTGTAACAACGTGTGTATTATTGTGCGTGAACAGTTGTTTCTTCTTAACAACAGACTGGATTTGTTTGGCCACTTGGGGGCATCAGAAACAAGCTCTGAACGAAACACTGACCTCGGCACCTTCGAAGGTTATGAGGCAAACTTGCCGGCAAATGTATTTACAAATCCATCGATGACAAAGAGCAAACGTGTGTGTAGAGTTGGGGAATTTAACGGCACAGCTTCGTCAAGCTGAGGGAAGCAGCTAGTTTGACAATTGATGGTTGCGAGGTACCCTGCATCGTCATGGTTCCTATTGGGAAGAGAACTCATGCGTTCCAATGTTTCCATGTCTCAGTATGAAAATGTTTAAACTTGTATGCACTTATTGTTCTTGTGGAGCTGACCTGCGCCACATGAAGGGCAGAGAGGAAGAACGTTTAAGAGGAAGATATTGAAGGAGGAGGAAGTTAAGGGAGCAGAGAAATATCGGTCAAAAATAAACCTCACGAAGTGCAACAACGAGAACAAAGGGCCCAGGCCCTCTCTGCGCTTTGGCAGCTGATCTAGTCCAACATCACAGGAAGAACAACAGTAAAAAACACATACTGTACATACTGTACACACAGTATTACACCCACACACCCCTTTAACAAATTGTACCCCTGTAGAACAAAGAGAAAAATTACACATCAATCAAGATAAATAGTACACACACACGTACACACACACACACACACACACACACACACACACACACACACACACACACACACACACACACACACACACACACACACACACACACACAGTGTTTCATTAATTGGGTCCTGAATGAATAGGTTTCATAATACTTACATGTTTAGCAAATCTCTACTTCATGTGATATTTTATTTTATTCTGGTTTTGTTTTGTTTTTGTTTTTTTGTCAGTGTAATCAAATACAAATCTGCCCACCTCATATCCCCAAAAAGGCTGGAACAAAGCCTTACCAAACCCAGTTCAATCCATCGTCTTTCATTTTGTTTTGATCTCGTATTATTCATCTTCCTCCATCATTACCCGACTCGTGCTCACTGTGAATCTCACACCC
Source organism: Scophthalmus maximus (assembly GCF_022379125.1). Lineage (NCBI taxonomy): Eukaryota > Metazoa > Chordata > Actinopteri > Pleuronectiformes > Scophthalmidae > Scophthalmus > Scophthalmus maximus. Next base: position 20,755,532 of record NC_061519.1, read on the forward strand.
TTTTATTTTCAGCGCTGCTCTCGCAGCTTTGATTTTCTCCGTCTCTTTCTATCTGCCATGTCCTTCCTCTTCAGCACGCCCCCCCCCCCCCCCCCCCCCCCCGTCCCTCCCCTCTTCCTCTCACCATCTCTCTAGGTTTACCACGTTGTTTATGCTCGGGCGGGTTTTTACGGCGCTGCAGTGGCAGGTACGAGTCGGATGCATTTTGAGTGTTTTGGAGAGTGTGTGTGTGTGTGTGCACATTTGTGTATCTGTGTTTGTGCATGTGTCCCCTGGACATGCGTGTGTGTGTGTGTGTGTTTTCAGACCTTTCTCTATTCTGTTGGCTCTCTAATCTGTTTTGGTTCTGTCTGGTGAGCCGGACACAAAGCCAATTACCTTTTAAAGGGCAAATCGGAGCCAAATGAGCCGCACTGAGCTACAGAGGTAACCGGCTTAATAAAGCACTCTGTCTGCATCACTGGCTATCTCACACAGGATCCCACAGCGTACTGCATCTCCACTGGGCTGTAAAGGCACAGAGTAATATCTACACATGTACAGTAGCGCACATGCATGGTGCAGATTACATGTACAACAACACAGATGGACTCAGGAGATGGACGTGTACTGTTTCTCATAAAAGATGATCTGATCGAAGGACTGGATGAGATTTGTTTTTAGGAATGTGAGTCACGATGTGCAACTGTGGCAGAATACTGATTTTTTCATAGGAAAAATTCATTATTATTTAACACAGGTTTGAAGGGGAAAATATGTCATGAAGCTTCTAGATATATTTAGTAAAAATAATTTTACTAAATGCCGAAGAAGACAGACGAGGGTCAGAAATTAAGTAAGGCTGCAGCAAATTAATATTTTCATCACAAAACAATGAGCCCAAAAAAATTGGTTTATGAAATGTCAACAAACAGTGAAAAACGTTTATTTCATTTAGTGAAGTCATTTTTTTTGTCATTGCAAAAAACCGTAAGATAAAAGACATTTATTTTCCAATGATAAAAATTGTCACCTTGGAAGATGATGATGTTGTGTTTTTGTCCGTCATCTAGTTTAATAACTGATTAGCGCAGCTCATTATGCAACAACAATTAATTTTGCAGTTTCTAAATTCAGCCGGTGGTGGTTACAGCACCACACAGCAAATCATTATGGAGCATTTTCACACGGGCTGGAGACTAATCTGAGGCCAGAGAGACGAAATAAATCATGCAATACGCTTTAGAAATGGGCCAGAATTGTCCGACCAAGCTAAAACAGGCCACCTCTTACACTCTGTTTCCCCAACCTCATTTCTCTTTTTTCTTTCCTCTGCTTTTTCTTCACCCTCAACTTGGATTTCTGCAAACCAGGCGTTTTTTCATCTCCCAATCAAAGATTTACTGTCAGCAGAAACGCTGGATGGTTCCCCCTAAAGGCAAGGGGAGCAGGGCAGGGATGAGCTGAAAAGTCGAGGCGGGTCGACATGTGTGACTGTATGGACTGAAAAATGAATAGCTCAATACAGAAAAGAACAAGCCTCCCATATGAAAAGGAAGAATATGACAACAGACTTGTTCTAACTATATACGTATGCAGGTTTCAACTGTAAACCAATTACGCACGGGTTCTTTATAAATGATACATTCACTGTTAGCCACCACAGAACATCAGACTTTGTAGAAACAAAAATAACTTGATTTCAACAATTCTAAGCACACGGTCTGAAGGCGCATGGTGCACGTGCATTTAGAACTTTTCTGGATCCACTTTTGCTCGTTTAACTGCAGAAAAGGGTCACTGCACCAGGCGCATGGTTCAACAAGGTGTGTGCCATCTCCCATTCAGTGAATAACCAGGTGCGCTTGCCTTAGCAGATTAAAAAAAAAGAAGCTCATATTCACAAATCACAATTTGCCTCGTGGGGCTTAACATTCTGTGTACACGGTGCGACATCCTCTGTCGGATTTGACGGGTAGTATAAGAGATGCAGAGATAGCAATGTGCAGCTATGTACTGTAGGTATAGGTATGTCTTGACAATGCACCTTTATAAAAGCCCATCGGTGGTATATAATGGTATACTGGAACCACTGACTTCAAACCAGGTTTTTGAAGGCCAATTGCGCAGTCAATTTCTGTTGACGTCACATTGTTTTAAGACCAACACCATGGGGCACTCAGTTGGGCCCAAGAGCATTGGCTATTTAAACAACGTGGGCGACGGATGGGGAAAATGGAAAAACTGTGTTGGTCTGAAACTAGCAACAACACTTTTTTTCTCAGAGCCCGTGGCTGTCAGTGAGTCACGGTGCAGTCTGGGAGATGCAGTCTGTTGCACAACTTTTGAGCAGCAGGAGGCCTGTAGCAGTTGCGAATTAAAACCACAATCCATAGCCAAGAAAATAATTGCTTCCAGGAATCACACGGCCACTTTCCTGTGTTGTTTTTTGTTGCAAAAGCGACATGCGAAGGCAGCTCAGCGTGACATCACAGGCAGACATTCGGTCTGTGAACCGGTTCTCAACGAACGGTCGCCTGTAAAAGGCCTTGGAAGGTGATGTGGTCGTAATATGAACATGATATAAAGATTCATTCATCTTTGATCCATACATGTCTCTCGGTGACCCTTTTCAAAACTGATTTTTATAAACAAGCCTGTTTTCAATTAATTTCCCGGAAAAGTTGAGTGACGTTCATCTGAGTCTTCTGAGTAAACAATTTAATTACGGCAGCAGAGCCTCGGAAACTGGTGGCTTCGTGCCAAATTGTGCAAACAGAAGAATGTCAGAACAGACACACACACACACACACACACACACACAAACACACACACACACACACACACACACACACACACACACACACACACACACACACACACATCCTCACTTACCCAACTCGAGGTCGTCGCCTGGGACGTGGAGCGTGATCCTCTCCATGCACTTCTCATGTTCACGCTTTATTAAACAGTGCTCGGACTCCGAGGCCACCTGGAGATAATACACAGACACACACTGACGATGCTGATACGCTCCACGCGGAGTGCCGTTAATGGCCTTCATGAATTTGTAACCAATCACACAATATCGTCTGCCAAAGTCAAAGTTATTCTGGTCATTTGTATGGGAAACTTGTTCGCTAACAATTTATTAGTTATTAGTTCATTCACAGTTCTGTTTCTGTCCACCAAGCGAATCCAAGTTCAACATTCGCTGTCTTTTTCTCTAATAGTAGCTAGTTAGCTAACTCCGACTGTATTCAGGTAGTAAAAGTTACAGCTAGCTAGCTAGCTAACAGTAGCAGCTGTGTCGACCTCAGCTAGGTAGCTGCTATAGCTAGCTGTCGTAGTAGGAGTTTGCTAACAGCTAGCCACCTTTCTTTTGAAAGAAATTAATCAACAGTTCTTTTCCCCCTTGGTTTGTTTTTTAGTCCCTTTCTTTTCTCTCTTTTCTCTTCTGGGACCTAGACTTTACTGTCTTGAGGGAAGACATTACCAAGAATAAATGGGGCAGAATAAACCAAATTTTGCGGCCTTTTGTAAGAAGTGACAGGGCCCTCAGAGAACCTCCACTTTTTCGAAATATATAGTTCAGTCTATCAACCAATGTATACAGCCAATTTTTAATTCATGTTATGACACAAATAATTTCGAAAACATTAATTACAACAAAAAAAACTTTTAATTCCTAGATTTTCCATTTCTGAGGTGCTTTAAAGCTGCACTTACTACAATGTTTTTAGGTCATCATAGGATATTGAGTAAATACATACTGTACAGTGATATCAGTTTTAAAGAGTAATTTAATATCTTCTACCCATTATTTTGGTTTCACAGCCGGCATTTTACGGTTGTGATTAACTGACACTCTTGTCAGCATATTTCCTGCTGCAGCATCACACCAACAGTGCAGCACAAAACAGCAGAGGGAATAAATATACCACTTAAAAAGAGGCAACTCTTAGCTAACAGTAACTTATAACGTAATTAGTTAAATCCTTGCCAAATTGGCAAGAAATCCAACTCATCCCGTTTTCCTGCATTTATCCTTTTATCTTTGTTGATGTTTCAAATATTTATATTACATTATATATTTATTATATAAAAACACTGCACCCTCTGAATATAAGTTTGCTGGATAAATAATGGATCGAAGGTCTGTTTTCAGAAATGTACTGCACACATAAATAAACTTATATTTTATAGAGATTTGATAATTCACAACCATTTTTTTGAGCAATCATATCAAAGAACTGAGCAATTTGATCAAATCCCTGATTTGAAGATACTCTGAATGCCATTACACTGTCACCAGTCAAGCTATTTACCCAGAGGTAGTAGAGTTACTGTACATCTGTCCACTTCTCAATTACTCACGTTCCCTCTCTTATGGCCAATCTCTGTTTTGCACCTCTAGCTTTCTTGAACCGTCCTCCTTCATTCTCACTGTGAAATGATTGGTGTAATATATCCCTGCCCTCTGAGCCATGGCTGACTCTACACTCCATCTCCCTGCTCCCTAATATGAATTCACTTCAGGCCTCGCTGCCTGGATAAGATAGGGCAACAACCGACTGTGAAGATGTCCCGAGATTCACTTCCTTTCTCTGTTGTGCTGCGTGTGGAAAGAATTTTAAAGTAATGCACACAACATTGTATTTTATACAATTACGTGAAGCTTCATCTGATCACATTGATGTTATTCCATTTCCAGACAACCCCACAAACACTTTCTGCTTCAACGTGATGGCGGAACAACAAAAACAAGATATGAACCTCTTTTTTTTCCGCATCTTGTCGATTGTGTTTGATATTATTCAATGAAACAGACACTGACATTGCTGCACAGACTCTTTGTGCCAGGACCAAGCATCCATGTTGCTAAGCAGCAGGTAACCAGCTAAGAGCCAACACATATTGTAGGCAAAGCTTCCCAGAAATGAGAAATAATTGGATGCAGATGACTAATATCTGTTTGGCAAGAGTGCAGACAGACCCGTGAGATTACAATATGAAATATGTCATTCATTAATTTACATAGATAGAATCTTGGATAGAAACAGTTGAGCTAGATGAGTATATTTTCATTTCACTGTGTTTGCAATCAGTATTTTCTATTATATATATATATATATATATATGTACTTGTATATATGTACTTGATGATTTAGATTGGCGGAGTGATATAATGTAAAATGTGGTTATACATATATATATGTATATATACATACATATTTCACATCTGGTGATGCTTTTTCTGCGTGTGAGAAGATTTTCCTGAATAATAATCGTAATCATATATTTTGGGTAGGTAAGAGTCATTACAGTCATTACAGAGACATTTCTCAAGTTTCATTCGTGCAACTTTGCCAGTAGATTACAGGTTTGAAACTATACTTAGTTCGAATTTCAGAAGGACTTGCACACAAACTAAAGAGCTGTTGCCACCCAGTCCACATTAAGGACATCCAATCTCTCCTCTCCTCTCCTCTCCTCTCCTCTCCTCTCTAAAACAGATGTCTGTCCAGATAAGCTGCCCATTTTGAAGCGGCAGAATTTTGCTCCCCCTGGCTATTTTCAAGGGCCAGATAACTCAGTCGCTCCCACAGCACTGCGCAGCACAGATAATAAAACTCCCATTTGACGTCGCAGACCACTGGCCCTCCATACACAGACCCATGTGACACACAACAAGTACATCACAACAGACGCTTTCCGCCACATCAGTCACTGAAGGTCAACCGGAGACTGCATTGTGCAAAGATGTCAGCTGGAGGAACACTTCACATATGTTAGGGGGCAGTGTTGACTTAAAGGTTAGATATTTGTGACTGCAAGGCCACATGAGGATTTCATTTCAGTCGCCCTAGTAACCACCATCAACTCCAACAATTAGTTTCTGCTGGTCATGACAAAAGCATGAATCTAAAAAAGGATGAATGCCAGGATGTCAGGGTCACGTGACGTCACCTAGATATTTTTTACATCAACCAAGAAGACGTCATGCATCTGTGAGGCGTCAGCGAGGAAACTGCTGCTGTGCTGCACCGGGTGCGTTGGATATAATCCCTCCCACACGTCTCACACAGCTCGTCCATTCTGCTTTTCATTTTATTTCATCGAGACTGCTAATAAAAAATGAGCCGACGGATAGGCAGCTCTCCGGTCGGTCGGGCCATCGGTTATTGTTCTAACATTCGGCCGGCCGCCTTAACGCAGGGCCGATCCGGGACCTGTAACGTATGCTGATGTGCAGACGCTCCATCCTTCCAGTGCACGTCACGGGCGAACACACCCGCATGAGTAAATGTGTGAGGACAAACCAAAGCTATAGAGCTGAGACAGAGGAGGCCAATAATGGAGACATGTTAACATACTCACACTCTTTTATATGGATATGTGGATATATGCATCCACCCCCCCCAACCCCACACACACATGCACAGTAGATGCACACATTCAACTCACCAAGGGCAGCAGAAAGATTGCAGTCAGCAGGTAGCCTCTCATTTGTCTCCTGTGAGGTGCTTGCATCCAAACGGCTCCGCAATGTGTGTGCGTCTGTGTGTGTGCGTGTGCGTGTGCGTGTGCGTGCGTGTGTTCACAGGGATGCACTGAAATTGCTCCCCTCAGTGTCACCACACTTCAGCATCAAGGGCTCTGAAAAACAATACAGACAAAAAATAAAAACCTGTGTAAGAGAACAAACAACAACACAAGAGAATCTTTCTAAGGGCCACAGTTAACGATTTTAATCCAACACACTTTAAAAAAAATAATTTCCAGCATATATTGTCGATCGTGTTTGCGCTGTTGGCCTAAAGGTTAACACGCCGGTCTCCCGTACCCGCAGTCGCCGGTACGAGCAACGGCCAGTGCAGTGTAAACATCAACAACAACAAAGGGAGATATGATTTTTCTCCAAAAATACTGTCCATTTAAACAAATGTATACAACATTATGATGTATTGTTATTTGTTTTTGGAAGAT